>NC_034189.2:19037127-19059627 GCF_002021735.2 Oncorhynchus kisutch | reverse complement strand
AAACCAAATGCTTAGCTGGATCCCTAAGTTGGATGTCATTTATTTGGCAGTTTAGTTGACTTCTGGTTATAAGCAGTGGCGTAGCACGCACCCCCGCAGCGCCTGTGAGGTGGAGAGGCGGGGTATTTCTTTTTGTCGAAATACTAGGCATGAGCGGTATCCAGATGGTGATACCTTCATACCTACCATGTGCCATCCCGGGATATACGGTATTACCGGCACTGAGCACAAGGGGCGCAATTTTCAACCCCCACAGCTTCTGTAATCCGAAGGTTAGCGATGCTAGCAAGTACTTGTAAAATACCATAAATCAGGCTAATGAGTGCATTGCAAACATTTTATAGTCTTTGACCTAAACTATTTGCAGGACAGCTCATGCCAGCTCATGAAGTTAAACAAGATGCTACTCAAACAAGATGCTACTCAAGATGCTACTCAAAGTTTTCTGCATGCACAAAACAAGTTGTGAATTCCATGCTGTAACTACATCATCTGGTGTATGTGCTGCACAGCAGCGTGTGACTCACAAGGCTACAGTCTCTGGTCGTTGTGTGCTTGTAAACAGACTGAGGACTACCGGTAACAGACCGGTAACAGACCGGTAAGCTTCATAATGATAAATGATGTGAAATGAAGAACGCGCATCCTGTCCTCATTGATTAGTTCAGCTTGTAAACGTTGGAATAGTTAGAAGTTCAGTCTCACTCACATCATCCTACAGCATCCTGAACACCCCTGTGGAACAGAGAAGAGAGAGGGGGAATGAAGGAGAGAGAGAGAGAAAAGGAGGGAGAGAGGTAGAGAGAGGGAGAAGGAGGTATAGAGAGAGAAAGTGAGGGGGGAGGAAGGGTGAAAAAAATGACAACTAATTAGATAAAGTTGTATTTTAATTGCGAGTTCGGCTGGTTGCTGGTGGGAATTCTCTGATTCCAAGAGGGATAACTATCCCAGGTGTGTGAGAGAATTAAAGAGATGAGGCGGGGGAGAGATGTCGAATTAGGTCTCTCTGCTCTCCTCCTTTCTCTCTCCTCTTTCCCCCTCTGTTTCTCTCTCCCTTCTTTCTTTCTCCCTCTGTCCCCTGCCCTCTCGATGTATATCTCTCTTTTTCTTTTTCTTGTTGTCCCTCTCTCTCGGTCTCTTCATTCTCTCTGTCTCTCTCTCTCCCTCCTCTTTCTCTCCCTCCCTCCCTCCCTGTCTCTCCTCCCTCTCTCAGCAGGTTAAACAGGTGACAGTATGACTGAGTGGGTGTTGGGACTGGTTTGCTTTTGGGCTTTGTGTACAATGCAAGTGTGCTTCAGCTGCCGCACGGTGTACACCCGATAGGCCTGGTGACCTTAGCTGTTTGTATACGTACATTTGTATATCTTTAAGTATGTAGATTTGAGGCTAAGAATGTTTTATGTGTGTGTGTGTGTAGTGTGCTGGTAGCATGCAATGTGTAGTTGTGTGTGTGGTTTTGCATGTGCCTGTGTGTGTTTGTAGTTCTATGTGTGTATACTGTGTATACTGTGTGTATACTGAATATAGCTCTTCCTCTCCCGACCTCATATGTATTTCTGTATACCATAGGCCTACATACTGTTCATTCCATAGATTTGCGTGCCACAGTGCAGCTTCAGAATTTATAGCAAACTGAGTATAAATGACACTTCTAAAAATGTTTGTGTCTTTGTGTGTGTTTGCACAAGTGCTTGTGTGCGTTTGTGTAGGATGTTTGCGTTAAAGTGTGCATGTTTGCATGATAGCATGTGAGTGTGTGTGTGGCCCAAGACTGTTGTCAGGCAGATCTGAGTTAGCCCAGCTTTCTGTAGTGTAGGCACCTACCTTTTCCTCTCCTCTGTCTCCTAAAGGAAGGAGAGTGGGGGAAACACAGAGCAGGCACATTCCTCAACGCTCACTAAACATGGCCACAGGCAAACTGCAAGCACAGCAAGATTCCCAACTTCTTAAAACAAGACTTCTCCACCCTTCCTCTCTTTCTCTCTCTCTCTCTCTCTCTCTCTTCTCTCTCTTCTCTCTCTCTCTCTCTCTCTCTCTCTCTCTTCTCTCTCTCTTCTCTCTCTCTCTCTCTGCTGCCAGACTGTAGCAGGGAGATTATCAGAGGAAGAATTCCAGAATGTTGGAATCCTGGAGATTGTTCTTAGAGAAATTTGAATGATGGAATATTTAGGATTTCGCTGAAATGTTTTGTCTTTCTGCTGTTTGGGTATGATGTCATTGAGACTTTTTGTGAGCAACCCCCATTCCCACAGATACACACATAAACACACACACACGTTCCGATAAACAAGCGCTTAGCCTAAACAGGAAATGCTGGGGCCCCTGTGTGTTTCTGCAGATGAGATGGTCAGCTACGTTATATACAGTGCCTATACAGTGAAATTATTCAGACTCCTTGACTTTTTCCACATTTTGTTACGTTACAGCCTTATTCTAAAATGGAATAAATATATATATTTTTTCTCAGCAATTTACACACAATACCCCATGATGACCAAACAAAAATAGTTTTTATTCTTTATGTTTGCAAATAAAAAATACACCGTGTTCAGACCCTTTGCTATGAGACTCGAAATTGAGCTCAGGTGTTTCTACAACTTGATTGGAGTCCACCTATGGTAAATTCAATTGATTGGACATGATTTGGAAAGGCACACACCTGTCTATATAAGATCCCAGAGTTGACAGTCCATGTCAGAGCAAAAACCAAGCCATGAGGTCGAAGGAATTGTCCGTAGAGCTCCGAGACAGGATTGTGTCGAGGCACAGATCTGGGAAAGGGTACCAAAACATTTCTGAAGGTCCCCAAGAACACAGTGGCCTTCATCATTCTTAAATGGAAGACGTTTGGAACCACCAAGACTCTTCCTAGAGCTGGCTGCCTGGCCAAACTGAGTAATCGGGGGAGAAGGGCCTTGGTCAGGGAGGTAACCAAGAACCAAATGGTCACTCTGACTGAGCTCCAGAGTTCCTCTGTTGAGATGGGAGAACATTCCAGAAGGACAACCATCTCTGCACCATATCACCAATCAGGCCTTTATGGTAGTGTGGCCAGACGGAAGCCACTTATTAACCTCTCTGTGTAGGGGGCAGTATTTTCACGTCCGGATGAAAAGTGTGCCCAAAGTAAACTGCCTGTTACTCAGGCCCAGAAGCTAAGATATGCATACAGTGGGGCAAAAAAGTATTTAGTCAGCCACCAATTGTGCAAGTTCTCCCACTTAAAAAGATGAGAGAGGCCTGTAATTTTCATCATAGGTACACTTCAACTATGACAGACAAAATGAGAAAATAATTCCAGAAAATCACATTGTAGGATTTTTAATGAATTTATTTGCAAATTATGGTAGAAAATAAGTATTTGGTCAATAACAAAAGTTTATCTCAATACTTTGTTATATACCCTTTGTTGGCAATGGCAGAGGTCAAACGTTTTCTGTAAGTCTTCACAAGGATTTGAGTCCCTGGCGGCGTAGTGTGTTACTGATGGTAGGCTTTGTTACTTTGGTCCCAGCAGGTCATTCACTAGGTCCCCCCGTGTGGTTCTGGGATTTTTGCTCACCGCTCTTGTGATCATTTTGACCCCACGGGGTGAGATCTTGCGTGGAGCCCCAGATCGAGGGAGATTATCAGTGGTCTTGTATGTCTTCCATTTCCTAATTTATTTGACCTTTATTAAACTAGGCAAGTCAGTTAAGAACAAATTCTTCAATGACGGCCTAGGAACAGTGGGTTAACTGCCTGTGAAGGGGCAGAACGACAGATTTGTACCTTGTCAGCTCGGGGATTTGAACATGCAACCTTTCGGTTACTAGTCCAACACTCTAACCACTAGGCTACCCTGCTGCCCCATATAATTGCTCCCACAGTTGATTTCTTCAAACCAAGCTGCTTACCTATTGCAGATTCAGTCTTCCCAGCCTGGTGCAGGTCTACAATTTTGTTTCTGGTGTCCTTTGACAGCTCTTTGGTCTTGGCCATAGTGGAGTTTGGAGTGTGACTGTTTGAGGTTGTGGACAGGTGTCTTTTATACTGATAACAAGTTCAAACAGGTACCATTAATACAGGTAACGAGTGGAGGACAGAGGAGCCTCTTAAAGAAGAAGTTACAGGTCTGTGAGAGCCAGAAATCTTGCTTGTTTGTAGGTGACCAAATTTGAATTGTTTTGAAACGTTTATTAGTAACGTTTAGGATTAATTTTGTATGGAGGGAAACTGGGTGGATTATTATTGAAGCGCGCCAGCTAAACTGAGTTTTTATGGATATAAAGGACATTATCGAACAAAAGGACCATTTGTGATGTAACTGGGACCTTTTGGAGTGCCAACAGAAGAAGATCATCAAAGGTAATTTTGATGCATTTTTATATCGGAATTTCTGACTTTTGTGTCAGAAATTCAGGACTGGGGGCACACAGCCAAGACAATGCAGGAGTTGCTTTGGGACAAGTCTTTGAATGTCCTTGAGTGGTCCAGCCTGAGCCCGGACTTGAACCCGATCGAACATCTCTGGAGAGACCTGAAAATACCTGTGCAGCGTCGCTCCCCATCCAACCTGACAGAGCTTGAGAGGATCTGCAGAGAAGAATGGGAGAAACTCCCCAAATACAGGTGTGCCAAGCTTGTAGTGTCATACCCAATAAGACTGAAGGCTTTGATCGCTGCCAAAGGTGCTTCAACAAAGTACAGAGGAAAGGGTCTGAATACTTATGTAAATGTGATATAAAAAATAAAAATAAAACTGTTTTGCTTTCATTATGGGGTAATGTGTGTAGATTGAGGATTTAAAGAATAAGGCTGTAACGTGACAACATGTGGAAAAGTGAAGGGGTCTGTATACTTTCCGAAGGCACCTAGCTGAGGATGCCTTACTGTAGGTTGACATGGTGATACTGTGCGAATACAGACACATTTGCCACTGTAACGATATGCCAAATCAAATCAAATGCTATTGGTCACATACACATGTTATGATGCGTGTGTTGTGTGGTAAGTGACGGGGTGTGTCTCGACCAACCGGTGTGTCCGTGTGTGACTTGGCTGGCTAAGTGGAGGGTATAATGGCTGTCTCCACTCCAGCATCTCTAATCACCACTGCTCCTGGACACTCGTTAGATGTAGGGGTGTGTGTGTGTGTGTGTGTGTGTGCGTGTGTATGTGTGTGTGTGTGTGTGTGTGTGTGTGTGTGTGTGTGTGTGTGTGTGTGTGTGTGTGTGTGGGTGTGTGTGTGTGTTCGTGCATAGGTGTGTCCAGTGAATAACTATCAGTGGACTAGAGCCTGTTAGTCCAGTATCATCATTATTAGTCTGGAAGGACCAGCCTCACACCTCACTGTCTCTCTCTCTCTCACACACACACACACACACACACACACACACACACACACACACAGGGAAGGCCTGTTGTTGTGTTATGGGGTTAGTAGTGGAGTATGGTGTGTTACAATGGAAACCGGCTGGTTTGCTTCCTCATCTGATTCATGATTAGAAGTGATGATATATATTTTTTAAATGCATTTTACCCCCTTTTCTCCCCAATTTCGTGGTATCCAATTGTTAGTAGTTACTATCTTGTCTCATGCGCGATGAGACAAGTATATCCCTACCGGCCTAACCCAGACGACGCTAGGCCAATTGTGCGTCACCCCATGGACCTCCCGGTCGCGGCTGGCTGCGACAGAGCCTGAGCTCGAACCCAGAGTCTCTGGTGGCACAGCTAGCACTGTGATGCAGTGCCCTAGACCACCCGGGAGGCAAGTGTTGATATTGACCTGGATCCAGGCATCTACACTGTACATGTCCAACATACTATAGGTATCTGACTGTCAAAGGCTTTTAGTGTCTGTCTGTGTCTGTGTGCTTACCAGTGTGTGTGTGTGTGTGTGTTATTCACAGCTGTTGTGTGCTTGTGTTGCAGGTACAGGCGATACCCGGCCCACGCAGGTACACACCCACACACACAGAACAGACATGGTGGGAGGACAACACTGGCAGGTGAGACATGTTTGTGTGTGTGAGCGCTCTAATAGATTATCGATGCACTGCTGTGCCAGTTGGTTGGCTGAGCCAGGAGCTGGAAATGGGATGAGAGTCCCTTGTTGAAAGACAGACACACACACACCTGCTAGGGTTCTTATAGAAAGCTGAGCTCCATTCTGTCTCTACTCAGGGGAGACGAAAGAGAAAAGAGGAGGAGGGAGGATGCAGAGTGGAGGAAGGAGAGAGGAGGGGGAGAGTGAGGAAGAAAGAGAGGAGGAGGGAGCCGGTCACTCAGACAGATATTCACACAGGTCAAGCCATGCTGAGAGGGAGGGAGGGAGGGTTGAGCCATGCTGAGAGAAAGAGGAGGCAGGAGGGATAGGGAGGGAGGGAGGGTCGAGCCATGCTGAGAGAAAGAGGAGGCAGGAGGGATAGGGAGGGAGGGAGGGTCGAGCCATGCTGAGAGAAAGAGGAGGCAGGAGGGATAGGGAGGGAGGGAGGGAGGGTCGAGCCATGCTGAGAGAAAGAGGAGGCAGGAGGGAGGGAGGGAGGGAGGGAGGGAGGGAGGGAGGGAGGGAGGGAGGGAGGGAGGGAGGGAGGGAGGGAGGGAGGGAGGGAGGGTCAAGCCATGCTGAGAGAGAGAGGAGGTGGGAGGGATAGGGAGGGAGGGTCGAGCCATGCTGAGAGAGAGAGGAGGTGGGAGGGATAGGGAGGGAGGGAGGGTTGAGCCATGCTGAGAGGGAGGGAGGGTCGAGCCATGCTGAGAGAGAGAGGTGGGAGGGATTGAGAGAGAGGAGGTTGGAGGGATAGGGAGGGAGGGAGGGTTGAGCCATGCTGAGAGAGAGAGGAGGCAGGAGGGATGAGAGAGAGGAGGTGGGAGGGAGGGAGGGAGGGAGGGAGGGAGGGAGGGAGGGAGGGAGGGAGGGAGGGAGGGAGGGAGGGAGGGAGGGAGGGAGGGTCGAGCCATGCTGAGAGAAAGAGGAGGCAGGAGGGAGGGAGGGAGGGTCGAGCCATGCGGAGAGAAAGAGGAGGCAGGAGGGATAGGGAGGGAGGGAGGGAGGGAGGGAGGGAGGGAGGGAGGGAGGGAGGGAGGGAGGGAGGGAGGGAGGGAGGGAGGGAGGGAGGGAAGGTCAAGCCATGCTGAGAGAGAGAGGAGGTGGGAGGGATAGGGAGGGAGGGTCGAGCCATGCTGAGAGAGAGAGGAGGTGGGAGGGATAGGGAGGGAGGGAGGGTTGAGCCATGCTGAGAGGGAGGGAGGGTCGAGCCATGCTGAGAGAGAGAGGTGGGAGGGATTGAGAGAGAGGAGGTTGGAGGGATAGGGAGGGAGGGAGGGTTGAGCCATGCTGAGAGAGAGGAGGCAGGAGGGATGAGAGAGAGGAGGTGGGAGGGAGGGAGGGAGGGAGGGAGGGAGGGAGGGAGGGAGGGAGGGAGGGAGGGAGGGAGGGAGGGAGGGAGGGAGGGAGGGAGGGAGGGAGGGAGGGAGGGAAGGTTGAGCCATGCTGAGAGAGAGAGGAGGCAGGAGGGATTGAGAGAGAGGAGGGAGGGAGGGAGGGAGGGAGGGAGGGAGGGAGGGAGGGAGGGAGGGAGGGAGGGAGGGAGGGAGGGAGGGAGGGAGGGAGGGAGGGAGCCATGCTGAGAGAGAGAGGAGGTGGGAGGGAGACAAAGAATGAGCAGAAGATAAAGAGGAAGAGAGAGGAAGAGTGATAGCCAGCTCTGCATGCTCCTGTCACCTCTCCCCTCTCTCATTCTCGCTCTCTCTCCCTCTCTCTGTCTCTCGTTATCTCTCTCTTGTGCTTTCTCTCCCTCTCTCTATCTCTCGTTATCTCACTCTCTTGTGCTCTCTCTCCCTATCTTTATCTCTCGTTATCTCTCTCTCTCGTGCTCTCTCTCCCTATCTTTATCTCTCGTTATCTCTCTCTCTCGTGCTCTCTCTCCCTCTCTTTGTGAACAGATGGGTGGAGGTATCAGATGTTAATGAAAGATGATAGAAAAGGGGCTATGAAAAGATCATGACCAACAGCCAGCTCCGCGAACACCACACACACACGCACACACACGCACACGCACGCACACGCACGCGCGCACACACACACACACACGCGCCTTCACACTCCCTATTACACAGTCCTGCTGGGACATATGTACCTTACTGACAACACTGACACACACTCACAATTTCACATACACATACATCTTCAACCGCATTCTCTGTTGCTCTCCCACTCTCCTCTTTCTCTCTCTCTCCTCCCTCTCCCTCTCTCTCTCCTCCCTCCCTCTCCCTCACTCTCTCCCCATCTCTCTCTCTCCTCCACCTCTCTTTGTTCTCTGCAGACTGTTCTAATGCTCATACTCCAGCTCTCCCATTAGACTGTCTGTCTGATGGTGTTGCTATTTATTATATATGAACATGACATGTTACTGACACATGTGGTGTGTGTGTGTGTGTGTGTGTGTGTGTGCTTGCATGTGTGTTTGTGTGTGTTTGTACTGAATGTAAGATATGAGTGTGTCTGATGTTTTCTCCTCTATAGATTGCTCTATGGTTGAAAAAGCTTTGCTTTTGTGTACTCAACACCCGTGTGTATGTGTAAACACACACACACACAAAGACACACTTAAGCTTGAACCCAAGGACCTAGTGCTGAGATGTTATGATTTGACAGAGAGGCAGATGAATAGCAAGAAGAAAGGGTTAAGAGAAAGAGAGAAGGGGGGGGGTGTTGAAAAGAACACATTGATCTTGCAGGCCTCTCGGAGAAGAAAAGGTGTTAACAGACATATCTTTGAGAGTTCATCTCTTTCAGTGTCAGTCGGTACACGTAGAATTTGGACTGATTGTGAATTCATTGCTCAAGATGATAGGTAGATAGTGTTTAGAGTGAGAATGTAGCTCTGTATGAAAACACACTGACCACGTTGACATGCAAACAGTATTTCGGATAGTAGCTCATATCCCACTTAAGGTCTTATTCTGGATGAGCTGTTTACATGCACCTTTGATATCCCACTCATGTGTATCCCTGTATACATGAATAAACAGAATATTCCTCATTGAAGTTCAGATGGGTAAAATGGAATAATAAGTGAAATATGGACACTGACTGTAAGCCTATAACCTATAACCTCTCAGCATAACATAATATTAACTCTTGCAGAATTATGCTTTTCTTGAAGTAAAATTGTACAACGCATGTTCATTTTGTCTCGGGAACAGGAGAAATATGATTTCTATCTTTCAGCATCTCTTGAGAAAATGCTACTGCGAGTGTATGTTTGCTTTGACACTGTTATGCAAGCGGACAGTATTTCAACCACATAAACTATGCACCCAAAATGAACTGAAGTCTTATCAGAAACGTGTGTCCTCGTTTTCTCAGCTTTTCATTTCTTTAAAGCAGGCCAAACTGATGACATTTGGACATTTCTCAGAGGACCAATCTTTCCACTATTTTCGAATTATTGTTTTCTTCCCTGTCTTTAAACGAAACAGACAACTTTACCGGTGCTAACTATGTTCTCTGGTCTGATGAAACAAAAATAGAACTGTTTGGCTATAATGACTGAAGAACACCATCCCAACCGTGAAGCACGGGGGTGGCAGCATCATGTTGTGGGGGTGCTTTGCTGCAGGAGAGACTGGTGCACTTCACAAAATAGATGGCATCATGTGGAAGAGAAATGATGTGGATATATTGAAGCAACATCTCAAGACATCACTCAGGAAGTTAAAGCTTGGTCACAAATGGGTCTTCCAAATGGACAATGACCCCAAGCATACTTCCAAAGTTGTGGCAAAATGGCTTAAGGACAACAAAGTCAAGGTATTGGAGTGGCCATCACAATGCCCTGACCTCAATCCCATAGAAAACGTTTGGGCAGAACTGAAAAGCATGTGCGAGCAAGGAGGCCTACAAACCTGACTCAGTTACACCGGCCAAAATTCACCCAACTTATTGTGGGAAGCTTGTGGAAGGCTACCCAAAACGTTTGACCCAAGTTAAACAATTTTAAAGGCAAATACTAATTGAGTGTATGTAAACTTCTGACCCACTGGGAATGTGATGAAAGAAATAAAACCTGAAATATATCATTCTTTCTACTATTATTCTGACATTTCACATTCTTAAAATAAAGTGGTGATCCTATCTGAACTAAGACAATTTTTACTATGATTAAATGTCAGGAATTATGAAAAAACTGAGTTTAAATGTATTTGGCAAAGGTGTATGTAAACTTCAGTCTTCAACTGTATCTACAGTCGTGGCCAAAAGTTTTGAGAATGACACAAATATGTATTTTCACAGAGACTTCTGCCTCAGTTTGTATGATGGCAATTTGCATATACTGCAGAATGTTATGAAGAGTGATCAGATGAATTGCAATTAACTGCAAAGTCCCTCTTTGCCATGCAATTGAACTGAATCCCCCAAAAACATTTCCACTGTATTTCAGCCCTGCCACAAAAGGACCAGCTGACATCATGTCAGTGATTCTCTCGTTAACACAGGTGTGAGTGTTGACGAGGAGAAGGCTGGAGATCACTCTGTCATGCTGATTGAGTTCGAATAACAGAATGTAAGCGTCAAAAGGAGGGTGGTGCTTGGAATCATTGTTCTTCCTCTGTCAAACATGGTTACCTGCAAGGAAACACGTGCCGTCGTCATTGCTTTGCAGAAAAAGGGCTTCACAGGCAAGGATATGGCTGCCAGTAAGATTGCACCTAAATCAACCATTTATCAGATCATCAAGAACTTCAAGGAGAGCGGTTCAATTGTTGTGAAGAAGGCTTCAGGGCACCCAAGAAAGTCCAGCAAGCGCCAGGACCGTTGATTCAGCTGTAGGATCGGGGCACCAATGGCAGCAGGCAGGTGTGAGTGCATCTGCACGCACAGTGAGGCGAATACTTTTGGGGATGGACTGGCGTCAAGAGGGTCCATGGTCAGGAAACTCCCCAGAACTTAATCCCATTGAGAACTTGTGGTCAATCCTCAAGAGGCGGGTGGACAAACAAAAATCCACAAATTCTGACAAACTCCAAGCAAGAATTATGCAAGAATGGGCTGCCATCAGTCAGGATGTGACCCAGAAGTTAATTGACAGCATGCCAGGGCGGATTGCAGAGGTCTTGAAAAAGAAAGGGCAACACTGCAAATATTGACTCTTTGCATCAACTTCATGTAATTGTCAATAAAAGCCTTTGACACTTATGAAATGCTTGTAATTATACTTCAGTATTCCATAGTAACATCTGACAATAATATCTAAAGACACTGAAGCAGCAAACTTTGTGGAAATTAATATTTGTTTCAATCTCAAAACTTTTGGCCACGACTGTAACTATAGTTGACAAACAAATTACATAGCAAATTATAATATGGCCTACCAAATGTCGGAAATTGTAATCAGAAACGTGTCTAAATTAGGGGTTAAAGTAGCCCGTAGACTAAACGGTCTAGTATGGATTTTCAGCTAAATCTATTATTATGGTGAATCGATCTATGCAGTTAGCTGACTTTTTTAAGTGATTTGTTTGACAATCAGATGACAGCACCCATGATATGCGAGACTGATCCTGCACACACCGTGATAAACAACAGTCAACGGGGTAAATGTTTACATGCCACAGTATCCCGTCTAAGATCAGCATTTCCCAGGCATCTTATCCGGGTTTCTCATAACCGGGATACAAGCTTTTTGGGGTTATTTTAAACCGGATATGATGTTTATATGAGTCAACTTGAGTATCCTAAATAATAACGGGATATTGGTGTGCATGTAAACGCGGTCACTGAATCAAAGGGAATGCTTTGGGAGAGAGGTAGCGATAGAGAGGTAGAGAAAGGGGGAGAGGATATGAGAGAGGGAGAACAAGAACGAGAGAGTGGTGTCAAGAGGAATAGTGCTAATATCAGTGCTAATTGAACACAGCTGCAACACGTTAAACAGGAATTGCCAATTAATGAGACCGCATGCCCCCGGTTGAGTATATCTTTAAAAAATAAGAGCTAAAAAGAACGAGGGAATGAAACATTTATGGAAAAAAGGAATTTAATTATTTACGGTGTCAAGAGGAAAGCCTGTTTGTGCTCTCTCTCTCTCCCTCTTCCTTCCTGTCTTTCAGTGGATTTCTGCTTCCTTCTGTCCATTAATTAAGTTTTCTGCCTCTTTCTCTCCGCTTCCCTCCTTTCATTCCCGTCTGCTGTCCTTCCTCTCTGCGGGATCACACAAAAGAGGAAGTGCTCCAGGGTAAAGGGGGATGAGGAGGAGGAAGAGGAAAGGAAACAGAAAGAGGGCTGAATGTATAGACAGAGCCTTGACACTAATGTGCTGCACTCAAACTTGAATGGGAGTGTGTGTGTTTGTGTTCACGCTTCAGATGCCTGTGAGTTTGAGAGTTTCTGTGTGCTATGAGAGGGATACAGTACATGCAGTAGAAGTGTGTGTTGTGTAGTAGTATGAAGTGTGTATTTATGAGCTTCTGTGTTGAAATCTTTCTAATACTTTGAGTGTTCCCTTTAGCCTGCCTGGAGTTCCAGATGGGTGGGCAGTTCTTTTGCACTTTTGGGGATTTTCTATTTGTCCCATTTCAGCATGCAAGCTCAATCAAACCCAGCTAAAGTATTTGAAATGATTTCAAGTAGTATTTGAAGCCAGCTTTGGTACAGCAGGGCTGATCCTGTGCAGACCCGGGGTCAGTCCCAAATGACACCTTATATAGTGAATTACTTTTAACGTGATTCCTATGTGCCCTGGTCAAAAGTAATGTACTATATAGGGGATAGGGTGACATCTAGGACATAGTGTAGGTCTGGCCTGTGGATACAGTGAGTCTGGCTCTAACTCTCTTATTTAACTGTAGTGATTACAGAAACACTGATAACCCTGCCATGTACAGCACTCACTGAATCACATCCACCCTCGCTCTTTCTCTCTCTCTCTCTCTCTCTCTCTCTCTCTCTCTCTCTCTCTCTCTCTCTCTCTCTCTAACTTCGTACATTCTCTCTCTCTCTCTTACTATTTCTCTCTTTCTTCTATCTCTCTCTATTCTTCTCACTATCTCTCTCTTTCTCTCTTTCTTCTTACTATCTCTCTCTATTTCTTCTCACTATCTCTCTCTTTCTCTCTTTCTTCTAACTATCTCTCTCTATTCTTCTCACTATCTCTCTCTTTCTCTCTTTCTTCTTACTATCTCTCTCTATTTCTTCTCACTATCTCTCTCTTTCTCTCTTTCTTCTTACTATCTCTCTCTATTTCTTCTCACTATCTCTCTCTCTCTTTCTTCTTACTATCTCTCTCTCTCTCTCCCTCTCTCTCTCTTTCTTCTTACTATCTCTCTCTTTCTCTCTTTCTTCTTACTATCTCTCTCTATTTCTTCTCACTATCTCTCTCTTTCTCTCTTTCTTCTTACTATCTCTCTCTCTCTTTCTTATTACTATCACTCTCTATTTCTTCTCACTATCTCTCTCTTTCTCTCTTTCTTCTTACTATCTCTCTCTCTCTCTCCCTCTCTCTCTCTCTCTCTCTCTCTCTCTGTTCTCTCTTCCTGCTCTGCTCTTCCTCACTCTACTCTCTCACCCCCCCCTTTCTCTGCAGTCAGTCCACCCCTCTTTCCCCCTCTCCCACTCTTCCACCCCTCCTTTTCCCCCTCTCCCTCTCCCACTCTTACTCCCCTCCCTCCTTTTCCCCCCTCTTCCATTCTGCCCTCTCTTTTTGGCTGAGGCTCAAATATCGCAAATGCTATTACGTATTGGCTAAGGGCCAAATCAACGCAGTAATAAATCAATAGGAAGTTACATTACGTAATAGACCCAGAGAGATGTCTCACTACTGACCCTGTTACACAGGTTTATTCCCCTCTTCACTCTGCTCAGCTCATAGTACAGTACAGTATTGCTCTCTGTCTTCCTATTCACTCACTCTCTCTTTCTCTCTTCTCTCTTTCTCATGTTATCTCTCTCTCTCTTTCTGCTACCCATATTAACTCTCTCTTTCTCTCTCTCTCGCACTAATTATCTCTCTCCACCACCCTTATAATCTCTCTCTGTGTCATTCTCATAGCTTAAAGGGCAATTCTCCCACTTTTCGACCTCATATTCATTATCTCCAGCACCAGTCCAGTGTCTACGTACATACATCACACCTCATGACTTTGTCCACACTTTGTTGTGTTAGAAAGTGGGATTTAAATGGATCTAATTGTAATTTATTGTCAGTGACCTACACAAAATATTCTGTATTAATGTCAAAGTGGAAGACAAATTCTACATTTGTCAGAAATGTAGATAAGTATTTGAATGTTAGAGTCACGTTTGGTAGCTATTACAGCGGTGAGTATTTCTGAGTTTGTCTCTAAGAGATTTCTACACCTGCATTGGGCAATATCTGTCCATTATTTTTTTCAAAATTCTTCAAGCTCTGTCAAATTGGTTGTTGATCCTTTCTAGACAAATATTTTCAGGTCTTGCCATAGATTTTCAAGCAGATTTAAGTAAAAACTTGCTACTCGGCCACTCAGGAACATTCACTGTCTTCTTGGTAAGAAACTCCAGTGTATATTTGGCCTTGTGTTTTAGGTTATTGACCTGCTGAAAGGTGAATTCATCTCCCAGTGTCTTGTGGAAAGTAGACTGAACCAGGTTTTCCTGTGCTGAGCTCCATTACGTTTATTTTTTATCCTGAAAAACTCCCTAGTCCTTAACGATTACAAGCTTGCCCATAACATGATGCTGCCACCACTATGCTTGAAATGATGGAGAGTGGTACTCAGTAAAAGGCACTGCATGGTCAATCTGATGTCTGCATTGGCAGTGCAGCGTTTACTGTGAAACAGCCTCTGCAGAAGTCAGAGTATTCATACTTGTTGCGCTTCGCGGAGCAACGTATAACGTATAGTGCTGCTATCAAGGAATTGAGTTTGTGTTTATACAGGACCTCCCGCTCCCACCTATCGTCAACCAATCATGTCAATGCAGAGCTATACTGAGCTACACGGAGCCCTTCGTAATGTTACAACATTTTTGAGGCGCACTGCGATGCGGTACGGAGCTCAACTTGGCCTCTGCATCCGACCACATTTTTCAGGATCAAGCGTAAATTGGCTTTAATGTGTTGTATTGTGTTTCCCCAAACATAACACTTTGTATTCAGGACAAAAAGTGAATTGCTTTGCCACATGTTTTTGCAGTATTACTTTAGTACCTTGTTGCAAACAGGATGCATGTTTTGGATATTTTGATTCTGTACAGGCTTCCTTCTTTACATTTTGTCATAGGTTAGCATTGTGGAGTAACTACAATGTTGTTGATCCATCCTCAGTGCTATCACAGCCATTCAACTCTGTATTAAAGTCACCATTGGCCTCATGGTGAAATCCCTGAGCAGCTTCCTCTCCAGAAACTGAGTTAGGAAGGACATATGTATGTTTGTAGTGACTGGGTGTTGATACACCATCTAAAGTGTAATTAATAACTTCACCATCCTCAAATGGACGTTCAATGTCTGCTTTTTTATTTCCACCTATCAATAGGTGCCCATCTTTGTGAGGCAAAGAAAACCTCCCTGGTTTTGTGGTTGAATCTGTGTTTAAAATTCACTGCTCGACCTTACAGATAATTGTATTGTGTGGTGTACAGAGATGAGGTAGTCCTTCCAAACGATTATTGCACAAAGTGAGTCCATGCAACTTATTATGTGCCTTGTTACTCCTGAATGTATTTACTGTGGGCTTGCCATAACAAAGGGGTTGAATACTTATTGACTCAAGACATTTCAGCTTTTTATTTTTAATTAGTTTGTAAACATTTCGGGGGAGAAAAATATTCCACTTTGGACATTATGGGGTATTGTGTGTAGGCCAGTGACATAACATCTACATTCAGGCTGTAACACAACAACGGGGAAAAAGTTGAAGGCCGTGTGAATAGTTTATGAAAGCACTGTATATGAAAATGGCACGTTCCTATGATCTGTGGTTAAAACGACCAGATGAAAGGTGCTAAAAAGTGATACGCGGTGACATCACAGGATAGGATTAAAAGCAGGGTTGGAACCAAAATGATTTCCAACCGTTTTGTTCTGAATAGAACCATTACTTCCAGTAGAACTGGAGAACATCCCAGCAACGTCACATAACGTTATTAACCGGTTCCCATGCTTTTAAAATACCGCTTCTGTTCCTCAAATCATTTGGTTGTTTTCCTGTTTTTTGGTCTGTTCCCTGAACCGGTTCTAACCCATCATTAAAATTAAGGGAAAAATGGATTTAACAAACCTGCACCCTCACATCACCATGAATCTCATAGTGTTCAACATTTTTTTTTACTTTTGATTATTTCATCAGTTACTTTTTAAAATTACTTTGGTTGGTTGGTTATGTTCAAAACAGAGCAAAAATCATCCAGACCAAAATGTCCCCATACTCCCCATAGATATCTAGGAGTGTATTCCATAATGAAAACAAGGTGTGTTACACCACTGTTCTCTCCCTCCTCTCCTGTGTAGGTGCATAAGGTCTGCTGTATATGTCGTCATGAATGGAACTTATTTTCCATATTGTCACACTCTCTCTCTGGGCCGGAATACTGTCTGCTGCACCTGGTTGGCACTGGGAGAACGTGTGTGTGTGTGTGTGTGTGTGTGTGTGTGTTTGTGTGTTTGGGAGGACATGAGCTATTGGAAACATCTCTGTGTTTGGGTGAGAAAACAGAAACATTGTGACAGGCAGATGAGCTTACACACACACACACACACACACACACACACACACACACACACACACACACACACACACACACACACACACACACACACACACACACACACACACACACACACACATTGGTGTCATCATCCTGCCACATTCATTTACAGTGGGGCAAAAAAATAATTTAGTTCTCCCACTTAAGATGATGAGAGAGGCCTGTAATTTTCCTCATAGGTACACTTCAACTATGACAGACAAAATTAGAAAAAAAATCCAGAAAATCACATTGTAGGATTTTTTATGAATTTATTTCATAAAATAAGTATTTGGTCACCTACAAACAAGCAAGATTTCTGGCTCTCACAGACCTATAACTTCTTCTTTAAGAGGCTCCTCTGTCCTCCAGTCGTTACCTGTATTAATGGCACCTGTTTGAACTTGTTATCAGTATAAAAGACACCTGTCCACAACCTCAAACAGTCACACTACAAACTCCACTATGGCCAAGACCAAAGAGCTGTCAAAGGACACCAGAAACAAAATTGTAGACCTGCACCAGACTGGGAAGACTGAATCTGTAATAGGTAAGCAGCTTGGTTTGAAGAAATCAACTGTGGGAGCAATTATTAGGAAATGGAAGACATACAAGACCACAGATAATCTCCCTCGATCTGGGGCTCCACGCAAGAGCTCACCCCGTGGGGTCAAAATGATTGTGTCGAGGCACAGATCTGGAAAAGGGTACCAAAACCTTTCTGAATGTCCCCATGAACACAGTGGCCTCCATCATTCTTAAATGGAAGATGTTTAGAATCACCAAGACTCTTCCTAGAGCTGGCTGCCTGGCCAAACTGAGCAATCGGGGGAGAAGAGCCTTGGTCAGGGAGTTGACCAAGAACCCACTGGTCACTCTGACGGAGCTCCAAGGTTCCTCTGTGGAGATGGGAGATCCTTCCAGAAGGACAACCATCTCTGCAGCACTCCACCAATCAGGCCTTTATGGTAGAGTGGCCAGACGGAATCCACTCCTCAGTAAAGGCACATGACAGCCCGCTTGGAGTTTGCCAGGAGGCACCTAAAGACTCTCAGACCATGAGAAACAAGATTCTCTGGTTTGATGAAACAAAGATTGAACTCTTTGGCATGAATGCCAAGTCTGGAGGAAACCTGGCACCATCCCTACAGTGAAGCATGGTGGTGGCAGTATCAAGCTGTGAGGATTTATTTCAGCGGCACGGATTGAAAGACTAGTCAGGATCGAGGCAAAGGTGAACGGAGCGAAGTACAGAGAGACCCTTGATGACCTCAGACTGGGGCGAAGGTTCATCTTACAACAGGACAACGACCCTAAGCACACAGCCACGACAACGCAGGAGTGGCTTCAAGACAAGTCTCTGAATGTCCTTGAGTGGCCCTGCCAGAGTCCGGACTAGAACCTGATTGAACATCTCTGGTGAGACCTGAAAATATCTGTGCAGCAACACTCCACATCCAACCTGACAGAGCTTGAGAGGATCTGCAGAGAAGAATGGGAGAAACTCCCCAAATACAGGTGTGCCAAGCTTGTAACGTCATACCCAAGAAGACTCAAGGCTGTAATCGCTGCCAAAGGTGCTTCAACAAAGTACTGAGTAAAGTGTCTGAATACTTGTATAAATGTTATATTTCCGTTTTTTATTTCTAATAAATTTGCAAATACACCTCTGCTGTCTTCAACTAGGATCTCAGCGATCACTGCCTCAACGCCTGCGTCTGTAATGGGCCTGCGGTCAAATGATCACCCCTCATCACTGTCAAACGCTCCCTAAAACACTTCAGCAAGCTGGTCTTTCTAATCGACCTGGCCCGGGTATCCTGGAAGGATATTGATCTCATTCCGTCAGTAGAGGATGCCTGGTTATTCTTTAAATGTGCTTTCCTCACCATCTTAAATAAGCATGCCCCATTAAAAAAATGTAGAACTAGGAAACCGATATAGCCCTTGGTTCACTCCAGACCTGACTGCCCTTAACCAGCACAAAACAATCCTGTGGCGTTCTGCATTAGCATTGAATAGCCCCCGCAATATGCAACTTTTCAGGGAAGTTAGAAAACAATATACCCAGGATGTTAGGAAAGCAAATGCAAGCTTTTTCAAACAGAAATTAGCATCCTGTAACTCCAAAAAGTTCTGGGACACTGTAAAGTCCATGGAGAATAAGAGCACCTCCTCCCAGCTGCCCACTGCACTGAGGCTAGGAAACACTGTCACCACCAATAAATCCACGATAATTGAGAATATATTTTTCTACGACCATGCTTTCCACCTGGCTACTCCTGCCCCGGTCAACAGCGCTGCACCCCCCACAGCAACTTGCCCAAGCCTCCCCCATTTCGCCTTCACCAAAATCCATATAGCTGATGTTCTGAAAGAGCTGCAAAATCTGGATCCCTACAAATCAGCCGGGCTAGACCCTCTCTTTCTAAAATTATCCACCCAAATTGTTGCAATCCCTATTACTAGCCTGTTCAACCATTCTTTCATATCGTCCGAGATCCCCAAAGAATGGGAAGCTGCCGTGGTCATCCCCCTCTTCAAAGGGGGGACACTCTAGACCCAAACTGCTACAGACCTATATCTATCCTACCCTGCCTTTCTAAGGTCTTCGAAAGCCAAGATAACAAACAGATCACCGACCATTTCGAATCCCACCGTTCCTTCTCCGCTATGCAATCTGCTTTCCTAGCTGGTCATGGGTGCATCTCAGCCACGCTCAAGGTCCTAAACGATATCATAACCTGCATCGATAAAAGACAGTACTGTGCAGCTGTATTCATCGACCTGGCCAAGGCTTTCGACTCTGTCAATCACCACATTCTTATCGGCAGACTCAACAGCCTTGATTTCTCAAATGACTGACTCGCCTGGTTCACCAACTACTTCTCAGACAGAGTCCAGTGTGTCAAATCGGAGGGCCTGTTGCCCGGACCTCTGGCAGTCTCTATGGGGATGCCACAGGGTTCAATTAGCTGGCCGACTCTCTTCTCTGTATACATCAATGATGTCGCTCTTGCTGCTGGTGAGTCTCTGATCCACCTCTACGCAGACGACACCATTATGTATACTTCTGGCCCTTCTTTGGACACTGTGTTAACTAACCTCCAGACAAGCTTCAATGCCATACAACTCTCCTTCCGTGGCCTCCAACTGCTCTTAAATGCAAGTAAAACGAAATGCATGTTCTTCAACCGATCGCTGCCCTCACCTGCCCACCCGTCCAGCATCACTACTCTGGACAGTTCTGACTTAGAATATGTGGACAACTACAAATACCTGGGTGTCTGGTTAGACTGTAAACTGTCCTTCCAGACTCACATAAGCATCTCCAATCCAAAATTAAATCTAGAATCGGTTTCCTATTTCGCAAATAAGCCTCCTTCACTCATGCTGCCAAGCATACCCTCGTAAAACTGACTACCGACTATCCTACCGATCCTTGACTTCTGCGATGTCCTTTACAAAATAACCTCAAACACTCTACTCAGCAAATTGAATGCAGTCTATCACAGTGCCATCCATTTTGTCACCAGAGCCCCAAATACTACCCACTACTGCGACCTGTATGCTCTCGTTGGCTGGCCCGCATCGCCAAACCCACTGGCTCCAGGTCATCTGTAAGTCTTTGCTAGGTAAATCCCTGCCTTAGCTCAGCTCACTGGTCACCATAGCAACACCCACCTGTAGCATGCGCTCCAGCTGGTATATTTCACTGGTCACCCCCAAAGCCATTTCCTCCTTTGGCCCCCTTTCCTTCCAGTTCTCTGCTGCCAATGACTGGAACTAACTGCAAAAATCACAGAAGCTGGAGACTCATATCTCCCTCACTAACTTTAAGCACCAGCTGTCAGAGCAGCTCACAGATCACTGCACCTGTACATAGCCCATCTTTAAATACCTCATCCCCATACTGTTATTTATTTTGCTCCTTTGCACCCCAGTATCTCAACTTGCACATTCATCTTCTGTACATCTATCACTCCAGTGTTTAATTTCTATATTGTAATTATTTTGCCACTATGGCCTATTTATTGCCTTACCTCATTTACACACATTTTTCTCTACTGTATTATTGCCTGTATGTCTGTTTTACTCCATGTGTAACTCTGTGTTGTTGTATGTGTAGAACTGCTTTGCTTTAGGTCACAGTTGTAAATGAGAACTTGTTCTCAACTGGCCTACCTGGTTAAATAAAGGTGAAAACAAATGTCCTTAAAAAAAATCTGTGTCATCGCTTTCTCATGAGTAGTTCAGTTTAGGTCAAACCGTGTTTAACAGTACAATCTAAAACACCAATACATTATTACACAATATAACAAAATAATACCGCCATCGAAATAGAAATAGAAAGAGAGAGAGAGACGTGGGAAGAAGGAGAGAGGGACGGTGAGAGAAGAGGCTGCTTCCGCTCTCTAATCCCATCTGTTTGACACATAGATGGAGGTGGGGGGGGGGGACAGGCGAATGAAATGAAAACGAGGCCAGAGCCTGGCTGAGAGAGGGGAGAGGAGAGGAGGAGAGGAAGGGTGATGAGAGAAGACGGGGAGGGGCTGTTTGGAGAAAAGCAGGGAAAAAATTGAGAGAGGCAGGCTGGGGGGTTGGGCTCCGGGATCTGTGGTGTGTGTGTGTGTGTGTGTGAGTGAGAGTGTGTGTGTATGCACTCTATTCCTTTCCTTTCTTTGTTTGACTACTGAGTAGAAAAAAAGCGAGACAGAAAAAGAGTGTGTGTGTGTGTGTGTGTGTGTGCGTGCGTGAGAGAGAGAGAGAGAGAGAGAGAGAGAGAGAGAGAGAGAGAGAGAGAGAGGGTGAGGGAAAGAGGGAGAGTAAAGAAAAAGGAGATCCAAAGCGAGAAGCACACACTTTTTTTCTGGAAGAGAGAGAGAGACAAAGACGCAATTCTATTTATGTATGATTTGTAGCCTTTTTAAAACACTGCATGCTTCTGACACCAGTGTCAGGTTGGGGGGCTGGTTGTGTGTGTGCGTTTTTATTTTTTGTTGTTGTGTGCATCGGTCTGTCGCTGGGTGTGTGTGTGAGGGGAAGCCGGGTTCCCGGCCTCCGTGTCCTTCTGGTTTAAAGGGAACAGAAGGGAACAACACAAAGCTAGGGGCTGAATGTCGCTGCTGCTGGAGATTTGCTGAACTAGCCTGCCTTCGCTGCTCTGCTCTGCCCTAGATAGCTAACACAACACACCCTCTGGATATTACTACTACTTAATCAGCACCTCTCAGCCTAACCCTGAACACGGTAAGAGCCTTCTCTTTTCACACACACACGCACACACACACACACACACACACACACACACACACACACACACACACACACACACACACCACACACACACACACACACACACTACTAAAATGTGAACAAAGCAGAATGCTAGGGGTGTTTTAGCTAGCTTGCAAGCTAGCACCAAGAGTTGACAAAAGCAATCTGGGAGAAAAAAGTTGCTGTGCAGTGGAGAGAGAGACTGGGGTTGTGTGTGTGTGTGGAATGTAGCATACACAAAGAGAGATTGTGCATCAGCTGTGTTTATGATGCTGGCTGTCACTGACTTCTACCTGCTGGTGTTGGACTGAAAAAAGTAGTTTATTTTTCCTTCTCTCTTTCTCGTTCTCTCTCTCTCCCCTTCTATCTCGTTCTCTCTCTCTCCCATTCTAAGTTGTTTTCTCTCTCCTATCTTGTTCTCTCTCTCTCTCTCTCTCTCCCATTCTAAGTTGTTTTCTCTCTCCTATCTTGTTCTCTCTCTCTCTCTCTCTCTCTTCTCTCTCCCTCTC
>NC_034189.2:19030351-19037027 GCF_002021735.2 Oncorhynchus kisutch | reverse complement strand
ACACACTACACTACTACGAGTCCTAATCCTAGTTTACATAGATATTTCTGTTGGGTGTTCTATTTCTAGTACAGCATGTATATGTATATACAGTACCAGTCAAAAGTTTGGACACACCTACTCATTCAAGAGTTTTTCTTTATTTGAACTATTTCTACATTGTAAAATAATGGTGAAGACATCACAACTATGAAATAACACATATGGAATCATGTAGTAAACAAAGAAGTGTTAAAAAAATATCAAAATATATTTGAGATTCTTCAAAGTAAACCACCCTTTGCCTTGATGACAGCTTTGCACACTCTTGCAATTCTCTCAACCAGCTTCATGAGGAATGCTTTTCCAATAGTCGGGAAGGAGTTCCCACATATGCTGAGCACTTGTTGGCTGATTTTTCGTTCAATCTGTAGTCCAACTCATCCCAAACCATCTCAATTGGGTTGAGGCCGGGTGATTGTGGAGGCCAAGTCATCTGAATCAACACTCCATCATTCTACTTCTTGGTCAAATAGCCCTTACACAGCCTGGAGGTGTGTTTTGGGGTCATTGTCCTGTTGAAAAACAAATGATAGTCCCACTGAGCGCAAACCAGATGGGATGGCGTATCGCTGCAGAATGCTGTGGTAGCCATGCTGGTTAAGTGTGCCTTGAATTCTAAATAAATCACAGACAGTGTCACCAGCAAAGCACCCCCACACCATCACACCTCCTCCATGCTTCATGGTGGGAACCATACATGCAGAGATCATCCGTTGACCTACTCTGCATCTCATAAAGACACGGCGGTTGGAATCAAAAATCTCACATTTGGACTCATCAGACCAAAGGACAGATTTCCACCAGTCTAATGTCCATTGCTTGTGTTTCTTGGTCCAAGAAAGTCTCTTCTTCTTATTGGTGTCCTTTATTAATGGTTTCTGTGCAGCAATTCAACCCTGAAGGCCTGATTCACACAGTCTCCTCTGGACAGTTGATAAATACATGATTCCATATGTGTTATTTCATAGTTTTGATGTCTTCACTATTATTCTACAATGTAGAAAATAGTAAAAATAAAAAACACTTGAATGAATAGGTGTGTCCAAACCTTTGACTGGTACTGTATATGTAGGGGATATATTCCTAAATGTGTAGTATTTGATAATGATCTTGGGATATAAGTTTGAATTTTTGACAGTGGAGGCTGGTGGGAGGAGCTATAGGAGGTCAGGCTTAATTGAATGGCTGGAATGGAATAAATGGAACAGAGTCAAACATGTGGTTTCAATATGTTTGATGTGTTTGACTCCGTTCCATTGATTCCATTCCAACCATTACAATGAGCCCGTCCTCCTATAGCTCCTCCCACCAGCCTCCACTGATTTCTAATAATGTTCATTACAACTGAAATATGAGATGAAGTGTTATTTAGTTGACTTATGAGGTGATGATGACAGTGGCCTCTGGCCAGGATGTCCTTGTGGCAACAAACCATTTCCTGCACCAGGCATTATGACAAGGTGTGTGTCTGTGTGTGTGTGTGTGTGTGTGTGTGTGTGTGTGTGTGTGTGTGTGTGTGTGTGTGTGTGTGTGTGTGTGTGCATCCGTCCTCTATCTTTTCCCTGGTGGTCGTCTGTTCCCTTTGCAGATGTGCATACACATAGGGGAGTATGGGAGTGTGTGTGTGTGTGTTTGTGTGTGTGTGTGTGTGTGTGTGTGTGTGTGTGTGTGTGTGTGTGTGTGTGTGTGTGTGTGTGTGTGGTTGTGCCACCCCAGCCTCTGGGTCAGTCCCCCATGGCTGAAGGGTGGATTGTGCATTCATTGGAATGAAGGTGGTGATGGTGGAGGGTGGGGAGAGAGAGGGGGGAGTGGAGGGAGGGAGGGCGGGC
The DNA here is from genome assembly GCF_002021735.2 of Oncorhynchus kisutch. Classification (NCBI taxonomy): domain Eukaryota; kingdom Metazoa; phylum Chordata; class Actinopteri; order Salmoniformes; family Salmonidae; genus Oncorhynchus; species Oncorhynchus kisutch. The sequence goes on along the minus strand of NC_034189.2, from coordinate 19,035,156 downwards.
GGGTGTGATTGAGTGTGCTGCCTGGAGAAGAAAGGGAGACAGAGGGAAGAGAGAGAGAAGGGGGGAGTGGGGGGGCTGGCTGGTGTTGTGCTCGAGAAACAGGAGGAGGAGGTCGAGTGGAATAGACAAACAGGGAGAGACAGAGAGAGAGACGGCAGGGTGTGGGTTAGGGGTGGCTGGCTTACTGGCTGGCGCCTGGGCTGGGACTGGGGGTTAGGACTGGGGTTTGGTTTAGGGGTCGGAGAGACTGGACTGGATTGGAGGAAAGAGAAATCCACATGCTTGGACTGACTTCCTTGTTTGTTCAAGTTTGTCTAGATTTGTGAGAGAAGCAGAGAAAGAGACACCAGAAAGAGAGAGAGAGAGAGAGAGAGTGTGTGCGTGCGTGTGTGTGCGTGCGTGTGTGTGTGTGTGTGTGTGTGTGTGTGTGTGTGTGTGTGTGTGTGTGTGTGTGTGTGTGTGTGTGTGTGTGTGTGTGTGTGTGTGTGTGTGTGTGTGTGTGTGTGTGTGTGTGTGTGTGTGAGAGAGAGAGATAATTGTGACAGAGAGTTGTAAGAAGAACATAGGTGGACATGGTTTCCTGTGAGATGGAGACAGACTGGGATTTGTTTAGTTTAGTAAATGGATTCCAGTCACGTTAGGGACATCTCTGTTTTGGGGCTGTGGAGTCACACACTCACACTCTCACACACACACAAGTTTATTTTACGACCAAACAATTTATTCCCATTCAATATCCTATTCTCCCTAACCCCTAAACTTAACCTTTAACATAACCTTAACCGTAATCTTAACCCCTAACCCTAAACTTAACCCTAACTCCTAACCCTAATTCTAACCCTAAACCAAACCACTAAGCCTAAAATAGCCTTTTTCCATGTGGGGACCACCAAAATGAATCTTTCACAGTAGGAACATCTCTGTGCAGGGGCTGGGAAGGGACTAGTTTTACTGAACGAGCTGACAGACATACATATATACACACACACACACACACACACACACACACACACACACACACACACACACACACACACACAGTTGAAGTCGAAAATTTACATACACTTAGGTTGGAGTCATGAAAACTCGTTTTTCAACCACTCTACACATTACTTGTTAACAAACTATAGTTTTGGCAAGTCAGTTAGCACTAGTCTAACTGACTTGCCAAAAATTACTAAGTAATTTTTCCAACAATTGTTTACAGACAAATTATTTCACTTATTGTATCAAAGTGTGTGTGAGGAAAGAGGCCTTACAAACCTGACTCAGTTATACCAGCTCTGTCAGGAGGAATGGGCCAAAATTCACCCAACTTATTGTGGGAAGCTTGTGGAAGGCTACCCGAAACGTTTGACCCAAGTAAAAAAAAAAAAAGTAAAGGCAATGCTACCGAATACTAATGGAGTGTATGTAAACTTCTGACCCACTGGGAATGTGATGAAAGAAATAAAAGCTGAAATAAATTATTCTCTCTACTATTATTCTGACATTTCATATTCTTAAAATAAATTGGTGATCCTAACTGACCTAAGACAGGGAATTTTTACTAGGATTAAATGTCAGGAATTGTGAAAAACTGAGTTTAAATGTATTTGGCAAAGGTGTATGTAAACTTCTGACTTCTACTGTACCACCTGTTACCTGCACCCCTTTACTCACCTGGGCCCCTTGGCAAGCACTCCACTCCCCCTCTCTTCAACTCTTATGAGAGCACACCCTATTTACTCCGTATTGTGTGTGGAGTGGGTGTAGTACGTGTATTTGTATATGATCGTATGTGTGTTTGTGAGTCATTCTGTTCTTTCGTGTGACAGGGTTAAGCATGTGTGTGTGCGCGCGTTTGTTTCCTGGCAGGGATTTTATGGCTTTCTGGTAAAGACTAAAGACAGAGAGAATAAAAGAAGTAAGGAGAACCTAGGCCCCAAATTGAAATAGAATATCCCTGCCCTGTGTTTTTACTCCTCTCTGTAATTCTCTGAACAACAGAGTTGGTGTTCCTACTCCTTTTTTCACTCACTCTTTACATTTGTGTCATTTAGCAGACACTCTTATCCAGAGCGACATACAGGCGCAATTAGGATTAAGTGCCTTGCTTAAGGGCACATCGACAGATTTTTCACCTAGTAATCTTGGGGATTCAAACCGGTGACGTTTCGATTACTGTCCCAGCGCTCTTAAAACCTCTTAGAACTACCCATCCCGGATCCGGTATATTTGTCATCAGCAACGCTGAATAGCATAGCGCAACAGTCAAAAAATATTACTAGAAAATATTCATATTCATGAAATCACAAGTGAAATATAGCGAAACACAGCTTAGCCTTTTGTTAATCACCCTGTCGTCTCAGATTTTGAAATTATGCTTTACAGCGAAAGCAATACAAGCGTTTGTGTAAGTTTATCGATAGCCTAGCATAGCATTATGTACACTTAGCATCAGGAAGCTTGGTCACGAAAATCAGAAAAGCAATCAAATTAACCGTTTACCTTTGATGATCTTCTGATGTTTTCACTCACGAGACTCCCAGATAAACAGCAAATGTTCCTTTTGTTCCATAAAGATATTTTTTATATCCAAATACCTCCGTTAGTTTGGTGCGTTATGCCCAGGAATCCACCGGAAATAGCGGACACGACAACGCAGACAAAAAAAATCATATAATCATATAATCAATCCTCAAGGTGTTTTTTAAATATCTATTCTATAATATATCAACCAGGACAGTTGGCTTTTCACTAGGACCGGGAGAAACAATGGCCGCCTCTCTCTTTTGTGCAAAAATCACTCTGAGAGCCCCCACCTGACCACTTACGTAATGTTGTCGTTCATGCTCATTCTTCAAAATAAAAGCCTGAAACTATGTCTAAAGACTCTAGACACCTTAGGGAAGCCATAGAAAAATGAATCTGGTTGATATCCCTTTCAATGGTCAATAGGGATGCATAGGAACACAGGGGTTTCAAAATAAGAGTCACTTCCTGATTGGATTTTCCTCAGGCTTCCGCCTGCAAAATCAGTTCTGTTATACTCACAGACAATATTTTGTGTTTTCTATCCTAAGCTGTCAATGATATGCATATTCTAGCATCTGGTCCTGAGAAATAGGCCGTTTACTTTGGGAACGTTATTTTTCCAAAAATAAAAATAATGCCCCCTAGCTTCTAGGCTACCTTTCTCCTTCCCTTATTTTTGTGTGTGTTGGACCGCCCAAACCAGGTTGGACCGCCCAAACCAGCATTTCTCTGTGAATGTGTTTGTGTGTGTTCGACCCCTCCCTCCTCAGTGTGTGTGCGCGCGGAGTTGATTGCGTGCCCCGGCTACAGTAACCAGGTGGTCCTTCTCCTTTGCCCATGACCCCGTCTCCCCCCTGTGACCCTGGGGTCACCCCTGAGATGCTCTCATCGATCAGCCTACCGGCTTACAGTAATGTATTAACCTGATTATGTTACCAGAGATGGAGGGAGGAGAGGAGAGGAAGGGGATCGATGGGCTGTGATTACCATGATCGGAGAGGACAGAGGGGTCAGATTGGGGTCGCGGGGGGGGTACTAATGTTCCTCTTGTGATGTGTATGTTGTATGTCATATCATGTCGCAGGTTGATGGTCAGGCTTTGCTGAGCTTTGTTAATAATAATAATAATAATAATATAATACATGGGATTTCAAACACTTTTTATTTTAAGAACAAGGACACTGTACACCAAGGACACTCATTTCATCTCCCTTTACTTCTCCTTTTCCCTCCCCTCCTCACCCTCTCTCCTCCCTATCACTCAGCTGATTGTGTAGTATTACATACTGCATGCCACATTTAACCCTGTTCCCTATATGGTCAAAAGTAGTGCACTAAATTGGGATAGGGTGCCATAAGGTATGCAGCCTTTGTCTCTCTGTGTTCTGTAGCTGAGTATCAGTGTGCCGGTCTAGGCTAGTTCTCCAGTGCACTCTGACCCCTAACTAGTTTTACTGAACCCTACGGCCCTAGCTAGGTTGTGTATTGGCAGTGATAACACAACTCTAACTGTAGCTAGCTGTCACACACACATCACCATGGTTACGGTAGCCTGTGCAAGCACTCTGCTAGATGACAGCTGAGCTGCCAGACGGAACTTGTTTTCTGAATATTGGTTCTATTATCTATTATACACTCAATTATATTTGGTTATTCAGTTAGAATACGTTTAGATTTGCAATATGTTATTTTTTTGTTCGAGTACTTGACTCGTAGATAGGTATTGAGGCGTGTATATGAAGGTTTGCAGGTAAGAGGGAATGTTGTGTGCGTGTGTTTTTGACAATGAAGTGTGTTTGTGTGGAAGTGAAAAATGTGTTCATGTTATGTGAACATAACCACTGTTCTTTACGTGTGTGTGTGTGCTTAGCTCTGTGTTTACAGTACAATCTCCCTGTGTGTATGTGCGTGAGTGAGTGAGTGTGTGTATGTATGTGTGTATGCAGACTTGTGTCTGTCTTCTCTCAGACATATGTAACCTGATTCCACTCCTGTGGATCATGGAACAGACCTATCTGTCTGCATATACTCCCTCTCTCCACCTATCTCTCTGACTGTCTGCATATACTCCCTCTCTCCCCCTATCTCTGACTGTCTGCATATACTCCCTCTCTCCCCCTATCTCTGACTGTCTGCATATACTCCCTCCCTCCCCCTATCTCTCTGACTGTCTGCATATACTCCCTCTCTCCCCCTATCTCTGACTGTCTGCATATACTCCCTCTCTCCCCCTATCTCTGACTGTCTGCATATACTCCCTCCCTCCCCCTATCTCTCTGACTGTCTGC
>NC_034189.2:18992851-19025351 GCF_002021735.2 Oncorhynchus kisutch | reverse complement strand
AAGAGAGAGAGGAGGAGAGCAGGTATTAAAGCTCTGGCGTCATAAATAAAATGTCAGGAATCATTGGTGCGTGTTAGCCAGTGCTCAGGACAGCGTGAAATCTGGCTTCACCTCCTTCTCCTCTCTCCATTCGCTCTCTTTCCCTCCTCCCCCTTTCCCTGTAGAGGGTAATTGAGGTGTATGACCTTGCTGTGGGCCCTAGCAGGTGTGAGGGAGGGAGGAGTTGGCCATTAGCCCTCCAGCCATACAGCCATAAGCTGTGGGTTTATATAGTCCAGGGCTGGCTCGCTGACTGTGGATAGTTGTGTGTGTGTGTGTATATATAGGTTTTGTCAGCATTATAGTGAGAGAGCAAATGTATGTGACAGTGGGCGTATAGATATTTGTTAGTGGGCCAAGATATACGTAAACAGTATATAGGCCTGTACCTAGGTGTTTGGGAGTAGTCTATAGCTTTAACAAATGTGTAATTCATTTGTGTGTGCTGGCGTCTCTACTCCAAAGTAGTGTCAAACAGAACAGCAGTGTGATTTCACATACCCCTCCCCCATCTTCTCTCCTCATCCCCTCCCCCTCTTCTCTCCTCCTCCCCTACCCCTTCTCTTACTCTCTCTCTCTTTGGCTGCACAGTAGCTCCTACATCTGTGTCATGTCACTGGGTTCTGTCGTTCCTAGAGTAACCCTCTCTCTCCCTCTCTCCCTATCAATTCAATTCAAAGGGCTTTATTGGCATGGGAAGCTAATGTTTACATTGCCGAACTAAGTGAAACAGATAATAAACTAAAGTGAAATAAACAATCAAAAAAAGTTTTAAAAGTTTTAAAAAATACATTTCAAATGTTATATTATGGCTGTCTATGTACAGTGTTGTAACAATGTGCAAATAGTTGAAGTACACAAGGGGAAATAAATCAACATAAATATGGGTTTTATTTACAGTGTTGTTTGTTCTTCACTGGTTGCCCTTTTCTTGTGGCAACAGGTTACAAATCTTGCTGCTGTTTTAATATATAGTGGTTCTGGGATATATATATATATATATATATATATATATATATATATACAGTGGGGCAAAAAAGTATTTAGTCAACCACCAATTGTGCAAGTTCTCCCACTTAAAAAGATGAGAGAGGCCTGTAATTTTCATCATAGGTACACTTCAACTATGACAGACAAAAAAGAAATCCAGAAAATCACATTGTAGGATTTTTTATGAATTTATTTGCAAATTATGGTGGAAAATAAGTATTTAGTCAATAACAAAAGTTTATCTCAATACTTTGTTATTTACCCTTTGTTGGCAATGACAGAGGTCAAACGTTTTCTGTAAGTCTTCACAAGGTTTTCACACACTGTTGCTGGTATTTTGGCCCATTCCTCCATGCAGATCTCCTCTAGAGCAGTGATGTTTTGGGGCTGTTGCTGGGCAACACAGACTTTCAACTTCCTTCAAAGATTTTCTATGGGTTGAGATCTGGAGACTGGCTAGGCCAGGACCTTGAAATGCTTCTTACGAAGCCACACCTTTGTTGCCCGGGCGGTCTGTTTGGGATCATTGTCATGCTGAAAGACCCAGCCACGTTTCATCTTCAATGCCCTTGCTGATGGAATGAGGTTTTCACTCAAAATCTCACAATACATGACCCCATTCATTCTTTCCTTTACACGGATCAGTCGTCCTGGTCCCTTTGCAGAAAAACAGCCCCAAAGCATGATGTTTCCATCCCCATGCTTCACAGTAGGTATGGTGTTCTTTGGATGCAACTCAGCATTCTTTGTCCTCCAAACACAACGAGTTGAGTTTTTAACAAAAAGTTCTATTTTCGTTTCATCTGACCATAGATTTGAGTCCCTGGCGGCGTAGTGTGTTACTGATGGTAGGCTTTGTTACTTTGGTCCCAGCTCTCTGCAGGTCATTCACTAGGTCCCCCCGTGTGGTTCTGGGATTTTTGCTCACCGTTCTTGTGATCATTTTGACCCCACGGGTTGAGATCTTGCGTGGAGCCCCAGATCGAGGGAGATTATCAGTGGTCTTGTATGTCTTCCATTTCCTAATAATTGCTCCCACAGTTGATTTCTTCAAACCAAGCTGCTTACCTATTGCAGATTCAGTCTTCCCAGCCTGGTGCAGGTCTACAATTTTGTTTCTGGTGTCCTTTGACAGCTCATTGGTCTTGGCCATAGTGGAGTTTGGAGTGTGACTGTTTGAGGTTGTGGACAGGTGTCTTTTATACTGATAACAAGTTCAAACAGGTGCCATTAATACAGGTAACGAGTGGAGGACAGAGGAGCCTCTTATAGAAGAAGTTACAGGTCTGTGAGAGCCAGAAATCTTGCTTGTTTGTAGGAGACCAAATACTTATTTTCCACCATAATTTGCAAATTAATTAATTGAAAATCCTACAATCCTGGATTTTTTTTCTTCTCATTTTGTCTGTCATAGTTGAAGTGTACCTATGATGACAATTACAGGCCTCTCTCATCTTTTTAAGTGGGAGAACATGCACAATTGGTGGCTGACTAAATACTTTTTTGCCCCACTGTATATATTTTTAACCTTTATTTAAATAGGCAAGTCAGTTAAAGAACATATTCTTATTTACATTGACGTCTCATCTTTTTATGTGGGAGAACTTGCACAATTTGTGGCTGACCAAATACTTTTTTGCTCCACTGTATATATATTTAACCTTTATTTAAATAGGCAAGTCAGTTAAAGAACATATTCTTATTTACAATGACGGCTTACCCCGGCCGAACCCAGACGACACTGGGCCAATTGTGTGCTGCCCTATGGGACTCCCAATCACCACCGGATGTGATGCAGCCTGTTATGGCACGCTGTGGTATTTTACCTAATAGATATATATGGGAGTTTATCAAAATTATATTTATTTTCAAATTCTTTGTGGGTCTGTGTAAAATGAGGGAAATATGTGTCTCTAATATGGTCATAAATTTGGCAGGATGTTTGGAAGTGCAGCTCAGTTTCCACCTCATTTTGTGGGCAGTGTGCACATAGCCTGTCTTGTCTCTGGAGCCAGGTCTGCATACGGTGGCCTCTCAAAAGCAAGGCTATGCTCACTGAGTCTGTACATAGTCAAAGCTTTCCTTAATTTTGGGCTAGTCACAGTGGTCAGGTATTCTGCCACTGTGTACTCTCTGTTTCGGGCCAAATAGCATTCTAGTTTTCTCTGTATTTTTGGTGAATTCTTTCCAATGTGTCAGGTAATTATCTTTTTGTTTTCTCATGATTTGATTGGGTCTAATTGTGCTGCTGTCCTGGGGCTCTGTGGGGTCTGTTTGACCAGCTTGCTTAGGGGACTCTTCTCCAGGTTCATCTCTCTGTAGGTGATGGCTTTGTTATGGAAGGTTTGGGAATCATTTCCTTTTAGGTGGTTGTAGAATTTAACAGCTCTTTTCTGGATTTTTATAATTAGCGGGTATCGTCCTAATTCTGCTCTGCCTGCATTTTTTATGTTTTATGTGGTACACTGAGGATGTTTTTGCAAAATTCTGCATACAGAGTCTCAATTTGGTGTTTGTCCTATTTTGTAAATTATTGGGTTCTATAACTGATTCAATAATATTTTGCCAGATCCTAATTGGGAAGTTGAATTTTATGTTCCTTTTGATGGCCCTTCTTGTCTTGTCGCTCATATTGTTCACAGCTTTGTGGAAGTTACCTGTTATGTTTAGGCTGAGGTAGGTCTAGTTTCTTTGTGTGCTCTAGGGCAACAGTGTCTAGATGGAATTTGTACTTGTGGTCCTGGCAACTGGACCTTTTTTTGAAACAACATTATTTTTGTCTTACTGTGATTCACAGTCAGGGTCCAGGTCTGACAGCAACTCTGCAGAAGATCTAGGTGCTGCTGTAGGCCCTCCACGGTTGGGGACAGAAGTACCAGATCATCATCAAACAGTAGACATTTGACTTCAGATTCTACTAGGGTGAGGCCTTGTGCTGCAGACTATTCTAATGCCCTCACCAATTTGTTGATATACTGTAAATGTTGAAGAGGATGGGGCTCAAGCTGCATCCCTGTCTCACCCCACCACCCGGTGGAAAGAAATCTGTGTTTTTTGACAATTTTAACCTTACATTTCCCCCAACACCACTTTCCCTCAATTTATATAGCAGACCTTCATGGTAAATTGAGTCAAAAGCATGTTTGAAGAAAAAAAAAAGCATGTAGATACTTTGCTTTTACTTCGGTTGGTTTGTTTGTTAATTAGCTTGTGCATGGTGAATACGTTGTCTGTCGTATGATACTTTGGTAAAACGCCCATTTGACATTTGCTCAGGACATTGTTTTCACTGAGGAAATGTAGGAGTCTACAAATGTAGGACCTTAGAAATCTGTCAGTTTAAGCTAGAGATATCAGTGTGCCTTTCCAAATCATGTCCAATCAATAGAATTTACCACAGGTGGTCTCCAATCAAGTTGTAGAAACATCTCAAGGATGATCGATGGAAACAGGATGCTCAAATTGAGTGTCCTTAAAAGGGTCTGAATACATATGTACATAAGGTATTTCTGTTTTAAATTTGAATCATAAAAAAAAAACGGTTTTCGCTTTATCATTGTGGGGTATGTGTGTAGATTGATAAGGAAACCATTTATTTAATACATTTTAGAATAAAGCTGTAACGTAACAGAATGTGGAAAAATTGATACTTTTCGAATGCACTGAACTGTATATGGAGACTGTTTTGTGCCAAACATAAGGGGTTAAATAAATGTTTAAAACAAAAAAATATATACGTATGTTTCCTGAGCTTTCTTTTTTCTCTCAGAACTAACTTCCTTCAGATTTTGTTTTGGGGACTATCTGTTGTTCCATGTCGTGAATCTGTTATTCAATGCATTCGTATGGGTAAATTTTTGTCTTACTGTGATTCACATTCATATGATGAACATATATATATATATATATATATATATATATATATATATATACAATACACACACTTCACAGGGTCTTCAAATTTTGCTTAAATGACATACCCAAATCTAACTGCTTGTAGCTCAGGCCCTGAAGCAAGAATATGCATAATCTTGGTACCATTTGAAAGTGTGTGGAAATGTGAATTTAATGTAGGAGAATATTACACAATAGATCTGGTAGAAGAAAATACAAAGAAAAAAACAACCGTTTTTTTTCTACCACCATCTTTGAAATGCAACAGAAAGGTCCCAGTTCTAGCCATCACTCGGGTTGTAATTCCGATGGTATCCTCAAGATGGCAGCAGCATATGTGCAAAGTTTCAGACGGATAACTTGATGTATTTTTATTTAAAATAAAAAAATCCCCTTTATTCAACTTCTCTGGGATATGTGGGATGGTAGCGTCCCACCTCGCTAACAGCCAGTGAAATTGCAGGGCGCCAAATTCAAAACAACAGAAATCCCATAATTAAAATTCCTCAAACATACAAGTGTTTTACACAATTTTAAAGAAAAACTTGTTGAAATCCAGCCATAGTGTCCGATTTCAAAAATGCTTTACGACGAAAGCACACCCAACGATTATGTTAGGTCAGCACCTAGTCACTGAAAATCAAATCCATTTTTCCAGCCAAAGAGAGGAGCCACAATTTTTTTTAGCACTAACCTTTGATGATCTTCATCAGATGACACTCATAGGACTTTATGTTACACAATACATGTATGTTTTGTTCGATAAAGTTCATATTTATATCCAAAAATCTCACTTTACATTGTTGCGTTATGTTCAGTAGTTCCAAAACATCCTGTGATTTTGCAGAGAGCCACATCAATTTACAGAAATACTCATAATAAACATTGCTAAAAGATACAAGTGTTATGCATGGAATTTTAGATCCACTTCTCCGCAATGCAACCGCTGTGTCAGATTTAAAAAACTTTACGGAAAAAGCACACCATGCAATCATCTGAGTACAGCGCTCAGACACAAACACAAGCCATACAGATATCCGCCATGTTGTGTAGTCAACAGAAGTCAGAAATAGCATTATAAATATAAATATATTACCTTTGATGATCTTCATCAGAATGCACCCCCAGGAATCCCAGTTCCACAATAAATGTTTGTTTTGTTCGATAAAGTCCATCATTTATGTCCAAATACCTCCCTTTTGTTCACGCGTTTAGTCCAGTAATCCAAATTCATGAGGCGTGATTACTAGGTCCAGACGAAAAGTCAAAAAGTTCCATTACAGTCCGTAGAATCATGTCAAACGATGTATAGAATCAATTATTAGGATGTTTTTAACATAAATCTTAAATAATGTTCCAACTGGAGAATTCCTTTGTCTTCAGAAATGCAATGGAACGCAGGTGATCAGCTCATGCCACTCTGGCAGAGCCCTTACTCAATCAGCTCTCATTCGCCCCCAACCTCACAGTAGAAGCCTCAAACAAGGTTCTAAAGACTGTTGACATCTAGTGGAAGCCTTAGGAAGTGCATATGACCCCATAGACACTGTATATTCGATAGGCAATGACTTGAAATACTACAAACCTCAGATTTCCCAATTCCTGGTTGGATTCTTTCTCAGGTTTTTGCCTGCTATATGAGTTATGGTATGCTCACAGACAGCATTCAAACTTCAGAGTGTTTTCTATCAAAATATAATTATATGCCTTATATGCTAATTATATGCATATTCTAGCTTTAATGGCTGAGTAGCAGGCAGTTTACTCTGGGCACCTTTTTATCCAAGCTACTCAATACTGCCCCCCAGTCCCAAACAAGTGTTAACCAGGTAGGCCAGTTGAGAACAACTGCGACCTGGCGTGGTATGAGCGAAGTATGAGCGAACTACATGACATTTAATGTGAAGTCACCCAGGTACATTTGGGCAAATCGTGAAGGAGACATTTGAATTCATATTACATTTTTCTAACTGTGAACTCTCTGAGAGACTCTGGGTTGAGGTCCGTGATAAAGTCTCCTCTATCATTCTCTTCATCTCCCTTTGTTTAAGTATCTCTTCTCCTCCTCTCCCTCTATATTCCTTCCCTCCCTCTTCTCTCTATCTCCATCTCTTTTCTCTCTGTTCAGTAAATATTATCTCTCTCCGCCAGCAGGAAGCTTTCTGTGCAAACACACTTACAGATCATTGCCCTCTCCCATACACAGACATTAAACTGGCTCTGTGCATACATTAATATAATATTAATATAATACCCACGCTCTTCTTTCCATCCATATTGCTATGTGTATATGAGTGTGTGATTTCGAGTATGTGTGCGTGTGTGCAAGCCCTAAGGCTCCTCCCTCCAGGGAGAGACAGACAGACAGGTGTGGGGCAGATTCAGTTCCACCTCATTTCCCCTGCCCTCACACAGCTGGTAAAGGACGCACACGAACGCACACCTACACACAGGTGCATATGGACCCACACACAACAGACCTGAATGCAGGTTTTAAGACTGTGTTCACAAAGTTAATGTTAGGCTGTTGACTGTGTGTGAACTGATTGTACTGTGTATTACTGTAGTCTGGATGTAGCTTGATTCCTAGAATGACAACTAAAGACTGGCAGCCCGTTGCCACGGTGACTGAGACAGATTAAGCAATGGCGTGACATGAGACCAGTACAAAGTCACTACCACAGTCACTCCCCCAACACACACACAACATATTTCATAGTCATAGCCACATACAAGGACCCAGAATTACAATATTCATACCTCTGTTGGATAATTTATTCCGGACATGACAGGACTCATATTCGCGTTACATTTTTCATGCAAGTATCAAAGGTACAGCTTACTCAGCGGAGGTGAGGGGACGTTAATAACAGTGACACCGGGTAGGGCTGTGCTGACATCAGGAGATTGGTGTGATGATATCACAGTGTTTATGAAGGTGTTTTCCCCAGAACATTAGCTAAGATTCCCATTATCTTTTAGTTAGAGTTTTATCTAACATTACGACGATAACATCCCAAAAGTATTCAAAGAATGTCTTTATGAAACAGTGTATTTAAATGAAATATCCTGAGAATGTTCTCATAACATTCACTAAAATCTTGTGCGCACAACATCTGTAAGAAACACCAGAGAACATTCCCTAAAAGTTGTCATTAGGTTTCCAGGTAATATAACAACACAATGTACCAGTCATGTTTTCCCAGCAAACCAAAATTGATTCTGTGCAAGTTCCCAGAACATTTGTTAGGTTTCAGCAAATGTTATCTTAAAAACAAAATCTGTCCAGTCGTGTTGATGATTATAAAATGTTTGTATAAAACATTCACCTGATGTTGCACGAACATTCTTTAAATGTTTCCAGAATGTTTCATTAAGGTTGTGGGAATGGTGTGGTGGGAACATTTTGCACCCTAAAATAAACATTATGGAATCATCCAGACAACTGCATAGTTTTTTGTGTTTTGGGAATATATACACTTAAACAACACAATGTAACTCCAAGTCAATCACACTTCTGTGAAATCACACTGTCCACGTAGGAAGCAACACTGATTGACAATACATTTCACATGCTGTTGTGCAAATGGAATAGACAACAAGTGGAAATTATAGGCAATTAGCAAGACACCCCCAATAAAGGAGTGGTTCTGCAGGTGGGGACCACAGACCACTTCTCAGTTCCTATGCTTCCTGGCTGATGTTTTGGTCACTTTTGAATGCTGGCGGTGCTTTCACTCTAGTGGTAGCATGAGATGGAGTCTACAACCCACACAAGTGGCTCAGGTAGTGCAGCTCATCGAGGATGGAACATCAATGCGAGCTGTGGCAAGAATGTTTGCTGTGTCTGTCAGCGTAGTGTCCAGAGCATGGAGGCGTTACCAGGAGACAGGCCAGTACATCAGGAGACATGGAGGAGGCCATAGGAAGGCAACAACCCAGCCGCAGGACCGCTACCTCCGCCTTTGTGCAAGGAGAAGCACTGCCAGAGCCCTGCAAAATGACCTCCAGCAGGCCACAAATGTGCATGCGTCTGCTCAAACGGTTTGAGCAGTGTATTTTGTGATGTCCCCACAATGTTCCCACCAGACTGTTCCCGCAATCTAATGAAACATTCTGGAAACATTTTAAAGAACAAACAAAATATGTTCTAGGAACGTTCTTGCAACATCCGGTGAATGTTTTTTGCACCTTAAAAGAAACATTGTATATTTATCAGCACAACTGGTCAGTTTTTGTGTTTCCTGGATATATCTTTTGTGATTTCCCCACAAAATAAAATCCAATCAAATAGCATTTGTCACATGTTTCGTAAACAACAGGTGTAAACTAACATTGAAATGCTTACTTACGGGCCCTTTTCAACAATGCCGAGAGAAAAATGCCCCTCGATTGCTCCCACTCCCCCTCTCCAACGCTTAACGCCACCGGTCTACTAACCACCTGTCCTGGCAATCATCATTACGCACACCTGCTCCCCATCATTACGCACACCTGGACTTCATCATCACCTTGATTACCTTCCCTTTATTTAGCCCTCAGTCATCAGTCAATATTGGTTTGTTTTCACGTTCTGTACACTACTCCTACTTTGGTCATCTGCCTTGTTTTATTATTAAACTCTCTTTCTGCAACTGCTTCCTGACTCACTGTGTTTATGTCACAGGTACGAGGTAAATAAGGTAGATATGTACATACAGTTAGGGGTTAGGGTTAGGGGTATCCTCAGTAATTATGGAAGCAGCAGAAGAAAAAGTCCTCAGACCGTTGGTGAACAGAGATACCTACTCTGCCAACACTACGATCAGCTGGCTCAACTAGGAAGAAGTCCTCAGACGCCACAACGCCACCAGAGAGGTTTCACCTTCAACTAGGGCCTTCTATCACGAGCCATCTCAGCGAGCCAGTCCTCCAGCTTACTCAGCAGTTCTTCCAGGGAGGTGATGCCCGATTGTCCTTCTCGTGTCTTCCTACTCATTCTATTTCGCCCATCAGACGTGAGTTCCCACCACTGAGATGTCCAAGGTTGCCACGGTCATTTCCTTACTGACCGGTTGGGCATTGGAGTGGGCTACAGCCGTGTGGGAGAGAAGAGAGGAAGTGCTGGGTTTCTATGTGAGGTTCATGGCTCTGTTCAGGGCGGTTTTCAACCATCCACCGGAGGGCAGAGAGTGAGGTGAGCGGCTATTCCAACTTCAGCAGGGTGCCCAGACCGCTGTGGAGTACGCCTTCAACTTCCAGACCGTGGCAGCCTCCAGTGGAATGAACCGGAGCTCGGCACCCTATTCCATAGAGGACTGTGCGAGGAGGTCCAAATGGTGTTGGCGTGCCAGGACGACAACCTTTCCTTGATCTCACTCATTGCGATGGCCATACGTCTGAACAAACGTATTCACTTACCTCTCTCCTCCCTCTCCTCCTTTGGCTGTCCTGAAACAGAGCCTGAACCCATGGAGGTAGAACCTCTCCTCGGCAGAGCGGCGTCGCCGGAAACTGCAGTTAGGGGTAAAGTGACCAGGCAACAGGATAGAAGATAAACAGTTACAGCAGCATATGTGATGAGTCAAGAGTTGGTGCAAAAAGGGTCAATGCAGATAGTCCAGGTAGCTATTTGTTTAGTTGTATGGCTTGTGGGGTAGAAGCTGTTCAGGGTCCTGTTGATTCCAGACTTGGTGCATCTGTATCGCTTGTGTGCAGTAGCAGAGGGAAAAGTCTATGACTTGGGTGGCTGGAGTCTATGACAGCTTTAGGCCCTTCCTGGTATAGAGTTCCTGGATGGCAGGGAGCTCGGCCCCAGTGATGTACAGAGCCGTATGCACTATCCTCTGTAGTGCATTGCAGTTGGATGCCAAGCAGTTGGCATACCAAGCAGCGATGCAGCCAGTCAAGGTGCTCTCAATGGTACAGCTGTAGACCTTTTTCAGGATCTGAGAGCCCATGCCAAATCTTTTCAGCCTCCTGAGGGGGAAGAGGCATTGTCGTTCCTTCTTTATGACTGTGTTGGTGTGTGTGGACCATGATAATTCCTTAGTGATGTGGATACGGAGGAACTTGAAGCTCTCGACCTGCTCCACTACAGCCCCGTCGATGTGGATTGGTCCATGCTCGGCCCTGCGTTTCCTATAGTCCACAATCAGCTCCTTTGTCTTGCTGACGGTCTCATCGTTGTCTGTGATCAGGCCTACCACCGACCTGTCGTCAGCAAACTTGATGATAGTGTTCGAGTTGTGCTCGGCCACGCAGTCATGGGTGAACAGGGAGTATAAGAGGGGACTAAGTTAGTGTGGCGGATGTGTTGTTGCCTAACCTCAACACTTAGGAAGTCCAGGATCCAATTGCAGAGGGAGATGTTCAGTCCCAGGGTTCTGAGCATAGTGGTGAGCTTGGAGGGGACTGTGGAGTTGAATGCTGAGCTGTAGTCAATTAACAGCATTCTCACATAGGTGGTCCTCTAGTCCAGGTGGGAAAGGGCAGTGTGGAGTGCAATAGTGATTGTTTCATCTGTAGATCTGTTGGAGCGGTATGCAAATTGGAGTGGGTCTGGCAAAAAATATGAGTGCTATGGGGAAATAGTCATTTAGACAGGTTACTTTGCAGTTGTTGGTGGTCTACTATGGTGGTCTGCTTGAAACATGTAGGTATTACAGACTGGGTCAGGGAGAGGTTGACAATGTCAGTGAAGGCACCCGCCAGCTGGTCAGCGTATGCTCTGAGTTTGTGTATTTGGAAATTCGTATGGCCCCATGGTCTTGTGAATGTAAACCTGTTTAAAAGTCTTAATCACATCAGCTACGGAGAGCGAAATCACACAGTCGTCCGGAACTGCTGGTGCTGTCAAGCATGGTTCAGTGTTGCTTGCCTTGAAGCGGGCATAGAAGGCATTTCATTTGTCTGGTATTTCTTCTAACCGTCCGGATTAGTTTCCCACTCTTGTAAGTGGCAGCTCTAGCCTTTAGCTCAGTGTTGATGTTGCGTGTTCCCACAACCCAACCCAACCCTCCCCTGTCCTCCCTCTCCCCTGTCTCCCTCTCCCTTGCCTCTCTACCCTCCCCTCTCTCTCTCTACCCTCCCCTCTCTCTACCT
The DNA here is from genome assembly GCF_002021735.2 of Oncorhynchus kisutch. Lineage (NCBI taxonomy): Eukaryota > Metazoa > Chordata > Actinopteri > Salmoniformes > Salmonidae > Oncorhynchus > Oncorhynchus kisutch. Next base: position 19,013,345 of record NC_034189.2, on the reverse strand, counting down.
TCCTCTCTCTCGCTCTCCCTTTCCCTCTCTCTCTATCCTCCCCTCTCTCTCTACCCTCCCCTCTCTCTCTCTCTACCCTCCCCTCTCTCACTCTCCTTTCCTCTCTCTCTACCCTCCCCTCTCTCTCTCTACCCTCCCCCCTCTCTCTCTACCCTCCCCTCTCTCTACCTTCCTCTCTCTCACTCTCCTTTCCCCTCTCTCTCTATCCTCCCCTCTCTCTCTACCCTCCCCTCTCTCTCTCTCTACCCTCCCCTCTCTCACTCTCCTTTCCTCTCTCTCTACCCTCCCCTCTCTCTCTCTACCCTCCCCTCTCTCGCTCTCCTTTCCTCTCTCTCTACCTTCCTCTCTCTTGCTCTCCTTTCCTCTCTCTCTACCCTCCCCTCTCTCTCTCTACCCTACCCTCTCTCTCTCTACCTTCCTCTCTCTCGCTCTCCTTTCCTCTCTCTCTCTACCCTCCCCTCTCTCTCTCTACCCTCCCCTCTCTCTCTACCCCTCCTCTCTCTCTCTCTCGCTCTTCTTTCCTCTCTCTTGCTCTCCTTCCTCTCTCTCTACCCTCCCCTCTCTCTCTCTACCATCCCCTCTCTCTCTACCCTCCTCTCTCTCGCTCTCCTTTCCTCTCTCTTGCTCTCCTTTCCTCTCTCTCTCTACCCTCCCCTCTCTCTCTCTACCCTCCCCTCTCTCTCTACCCTCCCCTCTCTCTCTCTACCTTCCTCTCTCTTTCTCTCCTTCCCTCTGTCTCTCTACCCTCCCCTCTCTCTCTCTACCCTCCTGTCTCTCTCAATTCAATTTCAATTCAAGGGCTTTATTGGCATGGGAAACATGTGTTAACATTGCCAAAGCAAGTGAGGTAGATAATATATAAAGTGAAATAAACAATAAAAATTCAAAGTAAACATTACACATACAGAAGTTTCAAAACAATAAAGACATTACAAATGTCATATTATATATATATACAGTGTTTTAACAATGTACAAATGGTAAAGGACACAATATAAAATAAATAAGCATAAATATGGGTTGTATTTACAATGGTGTGTTCTTCACTGGTTGCCCTTTTCTCGTGGCGACAGGTCACAAATCTGGCTGCTGTGATGGCACACTGTGGAATTTCACCCAGTAGATATGGGAGTTTATCAAAATTGGATTTGTTTTTGAATTCTTTGTGGATCTGTGTAATCTGAGGGAAATATGTCTCTCTAATATGGTCATACATTGGGCAGGAGGTTAGGAAGTGCAGCTCAGTTTCCACCTCATTTTGTGGGCAGTGAGCACATAGCCTGTCTTCTCTTGAGGGCCATGTCTGCCTATGGCGGCCTTTCTCAATAGCAAGGCTATGCTCACTGAGTCTGTACATAGTCAAAGCTTTCCTTAATTTTGGGTCAGTCACAGTGGTCAGGTATTCTGCCGCTTTGTACTCTCTGTGTAGGGCCAAATAGCATTCTAGTTTGCTCTGTTTTTTTGTTAATTCTTTCCAATGTGTCAAGTAATTATCTTTTTGTTTTCTCATGATCTCCCCTCTGTCTCGCTACTTTCCTCTCTCTCGCTCTCCTTTCCTCTCTCTCTCTACCCTCCCCTCTCTCTCTCTACCCTCCCCTCTCTCTCTCTACCCTCCCCCTCTCTCTCTACCTTCCTCTCTCTCTCTACCTTCCTCTCTCTTGCTCTCCTTCCCACTGTCTCTCTACCCTCCCCTCTCTCTCTACCCTCCTCTCTCTCTCTCTACCCTCCCCTCTCTCTCTCTACCTTCCTCTCTCTCTCTACTTTCCTCTCTCTCGCTCTCCTTTCCACTCTCTCTCTACCCTCCCCTCTCTCTCTCTAACCCTCCCTCTCTCTCTACCTCCCCTCTCTCTAACCTCCCTTCTCTCTCTCTACCCTCCCCTCTCTCTCTACCCTCCCCTCTCTCGCTCTCCTTTCCTCTCTCTCTCGCTCTCCTTTCCTCTCTCTCTACCCTCCCCTCTCTCTCTCTACCCTCCCCTCTCTCTCTCTACCCTCCCATCTCTCTTTACCTTCCTCTCTCTCTACCTTCCTCTCTCTCGCTTCCTTTCCTCTTTCTCTCTACCCCTCCCCCCCCCTCTCTCTACCCTCCCCTCTCTCGCTCTCCTTTCCTCTCTCTCACTCTCCTTTCCTCTCTCTCTCTACTTCCTCTCTCTCTACCCTTCCCTCTCTCTCTCTACCCTCCCCTCTCTCTCTACCTCCCTCTCTCTCTCTACCCCCTCCCTCTCTCTCTCTCTACCCTCCCATCTCTCTTTACCTTCCTCTCTCTCTCTACCTTCCTCTCTCTCGCTTTCCTTTCCTCTCTCTCTCTACCCTCCCCCCTCTCTCTACCCTCCCCTCCCCTCTCTCTCTCTACCCTCCCCTCTTTCTCTCTACCCTCCCCTCTCTCGCTCTCCTTTCCTCTCTCTCACTCTCCTTTCCTCTCTCTCTCTACCTTCCTCTCTCTCTACCCTTCCCTCTCTCTCTCTACCCTCCCCTCTCTCTCACTCTCCTTTCCTCTCTCTCTCTACCCTCCCCCCCCTCTCTCTACCCTCCCCTCTCTCGCTCTCCTTTCCTCTCTCTCACTCTCCTTTCCTCTCTCTCTCTACCTTCCTCTCTCTCTACCCTTCCCTCTCTCTCTCTACCCTCCCCTCTCTCTCTACCCTCCCCTCTCTCTCTCTCTACCCTCCCCTCTCTCTCTCTACCCTCCCATCTCTCTTTACCTTCCTCTCTCTCTACCTTCCTCTCTCTCGCTTTCCTTTCCTCTCTCTCTCTACCCTCCCCCCTCTCTCTCTACCCTCCCCTCCCCTCTCTCTCTCTACCCTCCCCCTTTCTCTCTAACCCTCCCCTCTCTCGCTCTCCTTCCTCTCTCTCACTTTCCTTTCCTCTCTCTCTCTCTACCTTCCTCTCTCTCTACCCTTCCCTCTCTCTCTCTCTCACCCTCCCCTCTCTCTCACTCTCCTTTCCTCTCTCTCTCTACCCTCCCCTCTCTCTCTCTACCATCCCCTCTCTCTCTACCTCTCCTCTGTCTCTCTACCCCCCCCCCCCCCTGTCTCTCTACCTTCCTCTCTCGCTCTCCTTTCCTCCTCTCTCTCTCTACCCTCCCCTCTCTCTCTCTACCTTCCTCTCTCTCTCTACCTTCCTCTCTCTTTCTCTACCCTCCCCTCTCTCTCTCTACTACCCTCCCCTCTCTCTCTCTCTACCCTCCCCTCTCTCTCTACCCTCCCCTCACTCTCTAACCCTCCCCTCTCTCTCTCTACCCTCCCCCTCTCTCTCTCTACCCTCCCCTCTCTCTCTCTACCTTCCTCTCTCTCACTCTTCTTTCCACTCTCTCTCTACCCTCCCCTCTCTCTCTCTACCTTCCTCTCTCTACCCTCCCCTCTCTCTCTCTACCCCTCCCCTCTCTCTCTCTACCTTCCTCTCTCTCACTCTCCTTTCCTCTCTCTCTCTACCCTCCCCTCTCTCTCCACCTTCCTCTCTCTCACTCTCCTTTCCTCTCTCTCTCTACCCTCCCCTCTCTCTCTACCTTCCTCTCTCCTCACTCTCCTTTCCTCTCTCTCTCTACCCTCCCCCTCTCTATCTACCTTCCTCTCTCTCTACCCTCCCCTCTCTCTCTCTACCCTCCCCTCTCTCTCTCTACCCTCCCCTCTCTCTCTCTACCCTCCCCCTCTCTCTCTCTACCTTCCTCTCTCTCTCTACCTTCCTCTCTCTTTCTCTAACCCTCCCCTCTCTCTCTCTACCCTCCCCTCTCTCTCTACCCTCCCCTCTCTCTCTACCTTCCCCTCTCTCTCTCTACCCTCCCCTCTCTCTCTACCCTCCCCTCTCTCTCTCTACCCTACCCTCTCTCTCTCTACGTTCCTCTCTCTCTCTACCTTCCTCTCTCTTTCTCTACCCTCCCCTCTCTCTACCTTCCTCTCTCTCTCTACCTTCCTCTCTCTTTCTCTACCTTCCCCTCTCTCTCTCTACCCTCCCCTCTCTCTCTCTACCCTCCCCTCTCTCTCTCTACCCTCCCCTCTCTCTCTCTACCTTCCTCTCTCTCACTCTCCTTTCCTCTCTCTGTGTGATGTTTATCCCTTGTTATCTGTGTCTCTCCTGTCTGTCTCTTCTGGTCTTTAATGTGATATGGGTGTCTGGTCTGTGATTTAGAGGGGGCTCAGGGGAAGCTCTGTGTGTGTGTGTGTTTGTGTGTGTGTATTGTGGCGCCTGGCGGTTGCAAGAAGTATGGGGTCCCAGTGTCTAGAGGGCAGCCAGACGGCCCCCTCCCCTTTAACTCTCTGACTGTCACTGCCCCTTTAAGAAGCAGTCAGGCAGACAAAACCTGGTTAGAGAGCTAGCTAGAGAGAGGTATTTCTCTAGAGGGGTGCGAGAGACTATCGTGTACAAAATGGGCTTGTGCCTGCCAGTGTGTGTGTTAGTGTGACTGATTGAGTGTGTGTCAGTGGTGCGCTTCATGCGTGTGTGCCTGTGTAGGCGCCTGTGCGGGGAGTGTGTGTGTGGTCTTCTGATGATAGTATAAGAATCTTGTGGGTATTGTGTGTGGAGATGAAGAGATCCTTTGTGTTGGACTGTGCAGGAGGATGCAGCACACCTCTGTCATACACACACACAAACACACACACGTATACAAACACATCCATACGCACACACATGCACACGCTCACTAAAGCCTGTGAATTTAACATTCCGTTTGTCAGCACAATCTCATGATTGTACAGGTATAATTCTACAGTCAGTGATGTTTGGAAGAACTATTGTATCAGAATACAGTAACAGAGTTATTATAACTATTGTATCAGAATACAGTAACAGAGTTATTATAACTATTGTATCAGAATACAGTAGCAGAGTTATTATAACTATTGTATCAGAATACAATAGCAGAGTTATTATAACTATTGTATCAGAATACAGTAGCAGAGTTATTATAACTATTGTATCAGAATACAGTAGCAGAGTTATTATAACTATTTTATCAGAATACAGTAGCAGAGTTATTATAACTATTGTATCAGAATACAGTAACAGAGTTATTATAACTATTGTATCAGAATACAGTAACAGAGTTATTATAACTATTGTATCAGAATACAGTAACAGAGTTATTATAACTATTGTATCAGAATACAGTAACAGAGTTATTATAACTAACTATTGTGATGATATTAGTAATGTATTGTTATTGTGAAGTGGGTATGGACACAGGTATGTGGGCTTGGAAGGGCATGTCTGACTGACTGCTTGCACGCACACACACACACGCACGCACGCACACACACACACACACACACACACACACACACACACACACACACACACACACACACACACACACACACACACACACACACACACACACACACACAAACACAAACACACACACACACACTCACACACACGCACACCTCACCTTACAGACTGCAATATATCCTGAAATGAAGCCAGCTCATTGTTTTCTTAGCTAGGTTTACTGCAGAAGTTGCTGCCTCAGGACACATTGCTATAAGATCGTGTGTGTGCGTGGACATGTCAGCAGCTGTCCCACCGGGTAAAAACAATACCTCTGACTACAGTCATGTCTTCAGATTGAGATTACAGCCCCTGGGTTAATAGACAGGTATATAGGCCCTGGGTTAATAGACAGGTATATAGGCCCTGGGTTAATAGACAGGTATATAGGCCCTGGGTTAATAGACAGGTATATAGGCCCTGGGTTAATAGACAGGTATATAGGCCCTGGGTTAATAGACAGGTATATAGGCCCTGGGTTAATAGACAGGTATATAGGCCCTGGGTTAATAGACAGGTATATAGGCCCTGGGTTAATAGACAGGTATATAGGCCCTGGGTTAATAGACAGGTATATAGGCCCTGGGTTAATAGACAGGTATATAGGCCCTGGGTTAATAGACAGGTATATAGGCCCTGGGTCTATACTATAAAGCCGTGTGTAATTTACATTTTTGTATTTTAGCAGACACTTTTATACAGAGCGAATAACGGGAGAAATTTGGGTTTCACCTAGTCAGCTCAGGGATTCGGACCTTTCGGTTGCTGGCCCAACACGCCAGCAACCGTGATGGGTTTTGGAGTTGACATCATATGAGAGATGTGTTTTGGAGTTGACATCAAAGAGAGATGTGTTTTGGAGTTGACATCAAAAGAGAGATGTGTTTTGGAGTTGACATCAACGAGAGATGTGTTTTGGAGTTGACATCAAAAGAGAGATGTGTTTTGGAGTTGACATCAAAGACAGATGTGTATTGGAGTTGACATCAAAAGAGAGATGTGTTTTGGAGTTGACATCAAAGAGAGATGTGTTTTGGAGTTGACATCAAAGAGAGATGTGTTTTGGAGTTGACATCAAAGAGAGATGTGTTTTGGAGTTGACGTCATAAGAGAGATGTGTTTTGGAGTTGACATCAAAGAGAGAAGTGTTTTGGAGTTGACATCAAAGAGAGATGTGTTTTGGAGTTGACATCAAAGAGAGATGTGACGTCATAAGAGAGATGTGTTTTGGAGTTGACATCAAAGAGAGATGTGTTTTGGAGTTGACATCAAAGAGAGATGTGTTTTGGAGTTGACATCAAAGAGAGATGTGTTTTGGAGTTGACATCAAAGAGAGATGTGTTTTGGAGTTGACATCATAAGCAGGTAGTTAGTGTTGTTATGTTCCGGGTTCTACACAGGATGTTTTTACAAAGTGGTGCTGTGGAGTACGCCCGGGAGGAGGCCCGCCCCGGAGATTTGGGGGTTATTTAACACCTGTAACTGACATTTCCTGCAATCTAGAGAAAAGAAATTGCCTTAAATGATAACAAATTAAGCAATAAATGTAAAAAATATATTACAGAATTATATAGTGGCGCAACCAATCCACAAGGTGGCGCAGCGCCTCTCTCACGTTCTATGGCGAGAAAGTGATAAAGCCATTTACTGTGTGTATGTGTGTGTGTTTGAGAAAGCGAGAGTGTTAACCCCACCCACATGAATGAGTGACAAATGTTGAAAGCAGCTTAAAATATTAATGAAAGTGTACACACACACACACTTCACAGCTCCAGATTGTAGCACTCAGGATCCTGAGCAGCTTTCATTAGCTTCTGTCCAGACTTTATTTATTACCAGCTGTTTGTTCCACTCTCTCCTCTACACTCCTCTACACTCCTCTTTACACTCCTCTCCTCTACACTCCTCTACACTCCTCTCTACACTCCTCTCCTCTACACTCCTCTACACTCCTCTCTACACTCCTCTCCTCTACACTCCTCTCTACACTCCTCTCCTCTACACTCCTCTACACTCCTCTCCTCTACACTCCTCTACACTCCTCTCCTCTACACTCCTCTCTACACTCCTCTCCTCTACACTCCTCTCCTCTACACTCCTCTACACTCCTCTCTACACTCCTCTCCTCTACACTCCTCTCTACACTCCTCTTTACACTCTTCTCCTCTACACTCCTCACTACACTCCTCTCCTCTACACTCCTCTCTACACTCCTCTTTACACTCTTCTCCTCTACACTCCTCTACACTCCTCTCTACACTCCTCTCCTCTACACTCCTCTCTACACTCCTCTTTACACTCTTCTCCTCTACACTCCTCTCTACACTCCTCTCCTCTACACTCCTCTCTACACTCCTCTTTACACTCTTCTCCTCTACACTCCTCACTACACTCCTCTCCTCTACACTTCTCTCTACACTCCTCTTTACACTCCTCTCCTCTACACTCCTCTCTACACTCCTCTACACTCCTCTCTACACTCCTCTCCTATACACTCCTCTCTACACTCCTCTCCTCTACACTCCTCTCCTCTACACTCCTCTCTACACTCCTCTCCTCTACACTCCTCTCCTCTACACTCCTCTCTACACTCCTCTCCTCTACACTCCTCTCTACACTCCTCTCTACACGCCTCTCTACACTCCTCTACACTCCTCTCCTCTCTACACTCCTCTCCTCTCTACACTCCTCTACACTCCTCCCTACACTCCTCTCCACACTCCTCTCCGCTACACTGCTCTACACTCCTCTACTCTCCTCTACACTCCTCTCCGCTACACTGCTCTACACTCCTCTACTCTCCTCTACACTCCTCTCCGCTACACTGCTCTACACTCCTCTACTCTCCTCTACACTCCTCCCTACACTCCTCTCCACACTCCTCTCCGCTACACTGCTCTACACTCCTCTACTCTCCTCTACACTCCTCTCCGCTACACTGCTCTAACACTCCTCTACTCTCCTCTACACTCCTCTCCGCTACACTGCTCTACACTCCTCTACTCTCCTCTACACTGCTCTACTCTCCTCTCCTCTACACTGCTCTACTCTCCTCTACACTTCTCTACTCTCCTCTACAATCCTCTCCGCTACACTGCTCTACACTCCTCTACTCTCCTCTACACTCCTCTTTACACTCTTCTCCTCTACACTCCTCTCTACACTCCTCTCCTCTACACTCCTCTCTACACTCCTCTTTACACTCTTCTCCTCTACACTCCTCTCTACACTCCTCTCCTCTACACTCCTCTCTACACTCCTCTTTACACTCTTCTCCTCTACACTCCTCTACACTCCTCTCTACACTCCTCTCCTCTACACTCCTCTCTACACTCCTCTTTACACTCTTCTCCTTTACACTCCTCTCTACACTCCTGTCCTCTACACTCCTCTCTACACTCCTCTTTACACTCTTCTCCTCTACACTCCTCTCTACACTCCTCTCCTCTACACTTCTCTCTACACTCCTCTTTACACTCCTCTCCTCTACACTCCTCTCTACACTCCTCTCTACACTCCTCTACACTCCTCTCTACACTCCTCTCCTATACACTCCTCTCTACACTCCTCTCCTCTACACTCCTCTCTACACTCCTCTCTACACTCCTCTACACTCCTCTCTACACTCCTCTACACTCCTCTCTACACTCCTCTCCTCAACACTCCTCTCTACACTCCTCTCCTCTACACTCCTCTTTACACTCCTCTCCTCTACACTCCTCTCTACACTCTTCTACACTCCTCTTTACACTCCTCTCCTCTACACTCCTCTCTACACTCCTCTCCTCTACACTCCTCTCTACACTCCTCTTTACACTCTTCTCCTCTACACTCCTCTACACTCCTCTCTACACTCCTCTCCTCTACACTCCTCTCTACACTCCTCTTTACACTCTTCTCCTCTACACTCCTCTCTACACTCCTCTCCTCTACACTCCTCTCTACACTCCTCTTTACACTCTTCTCCTCTACACTCCTCTCTACACTCCTCTCCTCTACACTTCTCTCTACACTCCTCTTTACACTCCTCTCCTCTACACTCCTCTCTACACTCCTCTCTACACTCCTCTACACTCCTCTCTACACTCCTCTTCTATACACTCCTCTCTACACTCCTCTCCTCTACACTCCTCTCCTCTACACTCCTCTCTACACTCCTCTTTACACTCTTCTCCTCTACACTCCTCTCTACACTCCTCTCCTCTACACTTCTCTCTACACTCTCCTCTCCTATACACTCCTCTCTACACTCCTCTCCTCTACACTCCTCTCTACACTCCTCTCTACACTCCTCTACACTCCTCTCTACACTCCTCTACACTCCTCTCTACACTCCTCTCCTCTACACTCCTCTCTACACTCCTCTCCTCTACACTCCTCTCTACACTCCTCTTTACACTCCTCTCCTCTACACTCCTCTCTACACTCTTCTACACTCCTCTTTACACTCCTCTCCTCTACACTCCTCTCTACACTCCTCTCCTCTACACTCCTCTCTACACTCCTCTCCTCTACACTCCTCTCTACACGCCTCTCTACACTCCTCTACACTCCTCTCCTCTCTACACTCCTCTCCTCTCTACACTCCTCTACACTCCTCCCTACACTCCTCTCCACACTCCTCTCCGCTACAACTGCTCTACACTCCTCTACTCTCCTCTACACTCCTCTCCGCTACACTGCTCTACACTCCTCTACTCTCCTCTACACTCCTCTCCGCTACAACTGCTCTACACTCCTCTACTCTCCTCTACTCTCCTCTACACTGCTCTACTCTCCTCTCCTCTACACTGCTCTACTCTCCTCTACACTTCTCTACTCTCCTCTACAATCCTCTCCGCTACACTGCTCTACACTCCTCTACTCTCCTCTACACTCCTCTCATCTGCTCTCCTCTCCGCTACACTGCTCTACACTCCTCTACTCTCCTCTACTCTCCTCTACACTGCTCTACTCTCCTCTACACTGCTCTACTCTCCTCTACACTTCTCTACTCTCCTCTACAATCCTCTCCGCTACACTGCTCTACACTCCTCTACTCTCCTCTACACTCCTCTCATCTGCTCTCCTCTCCTCTACACTGCTCTACACTGCTCTCCTCTCCTCTACACTCCTCTCCTCTACACTGCTCTACACTCCTCTCCTCTACACTTCTCTCCTCTCCTCTACACTGCTCTACAACTGCTCTGCTCTACACTGCTCTACACTCCTCTCCTCTACACTGCTCTACACTCCTCTCCTCTACACTGCTCTACACTCCTCTCCTCTACACTGCTCTACACTCCTCTCCTCTACACTGCCTACACTGCTCTGCTCTACACTGCTCTACACTCCTCTCCTCTACACTGCTCTACACTCCTCTCCTCTACACTGCTCTACACTCCTCTCCTCTACACTCCTCTCCTCTACACTTCTCTCCTCTCCTCTACACTGCTCTACACTGCTCTCCTCTCCTCTACACTCCTCTTCCTCTACACTGCTCTACACTGCTCTCCTCTACACTGCTCTACACTGCTCTCCTCTACACTCCCTCTCCTCTACACTGCTCTCCTCTCCTCTACACTGCTCTACACTCCTCTCCTCTATACTCCTCTCCTCTACACTCCTCTCCTCTCCTCTACACTGCTCTACACTCCTCTCCTCTACACTCCTCTCCTCTCCTCTACACTGCTCTACACTCCTCTCCTCTATACTCCTCTCCTCTACACTGCTCTACACTCCTCTCCTCTACACTGCTCTACTCTCCTCTACACTCCTCTCCTCTACACTGCTCTACACTGCTCTCCTCTACACTGATCTCCTCTCATCTACACTGCTCTACACTGCTCTCCTCTCCTCCACACTCCTCTCCTCTACACTGCTCTACACTCCTCTCTTCTACACTCCTCTCCTCTACACTGCTCTACACTGCTCTCCTCTACACTGATCTCCTCTCATCTACACTGCTCTACACTGCTCTCCTCTCCTCTACACTCCTCTCCTCTACACTGCTCTACACTCCTCTCCTCTACACTCCTCTCCTCTACACTGCTCTCCTCTCCTCTACACTGCTCTACACTCCTCTCCTCTATACTCCTCTCCTCTACACTCCTCTCCTCTCCTCTCCTCTACACTGCTCTACACTCCTCTCCTCTACACTCCTCTCCTCTCCTCTACACTGCTCTACACTCCTCTCCTCTATACTCCTCTCCTCTACACTCCTCTCCTCTCCTCTACACTGCTCTACACTCCTCTCCTCTACACTCCTCTCCTCTACACTCCTCTCCTCTACACTGCTCTACACTGCTCTCCTCTCCTTAACAATCCTCTACACTGCTCTCCTCTCCTCTACACTCCTCTCCTCTACACTCCTCTCCTCTACACTGCTCTGCTCTCCTCTCCTCTACACTGCTCTGCTCTCCTCTCCTCTACACTGCTCTGCTCTCCTCTCCTCTACACTGCTCTGCTCTCCTCTCCTCTACACTGCTCTGCTCTCCTCTCCTCTACACTGCTCTCCTCTCCTCTACACTCCTCTCCTCTCCTCTACACTCCTCTCCTCTACACTGCTCTACACTCCTCTCCTCTACACTGCTCTACACTTCTCTCCTCTACACTCCTCTCCTCTACACTGCTCTGCTCTCCTCTCCTCTACACTGCTCTACACTGCTTTACATTCCTCTACACTGCTCTACACTGCTTTACATTCCTCTACACTGCTCTACACTGCTTTACACTCCTCTACACTACACCCATCTCTTTTCTCCACTCTATTTTCCTCTCTGTGTGTTTAACTGCAGCCGAGGCCTTTTTCAAATAGCTTCCCCAAAGTTGGATTGCAAAGATTTCCAGCTAGTCTGTTTGGTGTTTGTCTGTCTCTCACCGTCTCTCTGTGTGGGTGTGAGTCTGTGTGTCACTGTGACTGTCTGTCTGTCCATCTGTCTGGGTTTCTGTGTGCGTGACTGCGTGTGTGTGTAGGAGTGTTTGCGTGTGCATGACTGTGTTTGCGTGTGGGTGTGTGCGTTCATCTTTGATCTTTGCAGCCCAACTGTGGTCGACTGTGACCTTTTCTGATGACATGTGGTAGAAGTTCATTACACCAAAACCCCACCACAGTCTACTCCCACGACAACCTCTGCTACAGACCTCTGTACCAGACTGAACACACACACACATACACATACACACACACACACACACACACACACACACACACACACACACACACACACACACACACACACACACACACACACACACACACACACACACACACACACACACACACACACACACACTAGGAGACAGACAGGGACACAGAGAGACAAACCTCTTATTTACTGACACATCACCATGCTGCCATACCCTGGTATTTACAACCGTGTGTGTGTGTGTGTGTGTGTGTGTGTGTGTGTGTGTGTGTGTGTGTGTGTGTGTTCAGTCTGGTGCAGGTTTGAAGTCTTCTGTCCCAACATGGCGAGTGTCTCTGAATCAGCACTGACCAAGGTCTCTAGCAGCACATGCATGCCATGCAGGCTCACACTTGGAAGTAACACACACACAACACACACAGTGTATCCTCAGAGTGTAGAGCAGTGTAGCAGAGAGGAGAGTAGAGGAGTGTAGAGTGTAGAGGAGAGTAGAGGAGTGTAGAGGAGAGTAGAGCACTGTAGAGGAGAGTAGAGGATAGGACTGTAGAGCAGTGTAGCGGAGAGGAGTGTAGAGGAGAGTAGTGCAGTGTAGAGGAGAGTAGAGGAGTGTAGAGGAGAGGAGTGTAGAGGAGAAAAGTGTAGAGGAGAGTAGAGGAGTGTAGAGAGGAGTGTAGAGGAGAGGAGTGTAGAGGAGTGTAGAGGGGAGTGTAGAGAGGAGTATAGAGGAGTGTAGAGAGGAGTGTAGAGGAGTGTAAAGAGGAGTGTAGAGAGAAGTGTAGACTGGTTCTCCCTCCTCCTCTCTAATGTAGCTGTACTAGACTGGCACTCCCTCCTCCTCCTCTCTAATGTAGCTATACTAGACTGGTTCTCCCTCATCCTCCTCTCTCATGTAGCCGTACTAGACTGGTTCTCCCTCCCTACTCTTTAATGTAGCTTTACTAGACTGGTTGTCATTCCTCCTCTCTAATGTATGTATACTAGACTGGTTCTCCCTCCTCCTCTCTAATGTAGCTGTACTCCACTGGTTCTCCCTCCTCTCTAATGTAGCAATACTAGACTGGTTCTCCCTCCGCCTCTCTAATGTAGCTATACTAGACTGGTTTTCCCTCCTCCTCTCTAATGTAGCTATACTAGACTGGTTCTCCCTCCTCCTCTCTAATGTAGCTGTACTCCACTGGTTCTCCCTCCTCCTCCTCTCTAATGTATCTATGCTTGACTGGTTCTCCCTTCTCCTCCTCTCTAATGCATCTATACTAGACTGGTTCTCCCTCCTCTCTAATGTATATATACTAGACTGGTTCTCCCTCCTCCTCTCTAATTTAGCTATACTAGACTGGTTCTCCCCCCTCTTCTTTAATGTAGCTGTACTAGACTGCTTCTCCCTCCTCTGCCTCTCTAATGTAGCTATAGTAGACTGTTTCTCCCTCCTCCTCCTCCTCCTCCTCCTCCTCCTCCTCCTCCTCCTCCTCCTCTCTAATGTAGCTGTACTAGACTGGTTCTCTCTCCTCATCCTCTCTAATGTAGCTGTACATGACTGGTTCTCCATCCTCCTCTCTAATGTATCTATACTATACTGGTTCTCCATCCTCCTCTCTAATGTATCTATACTATACTGGTTCTCCCTCCTCTTTAATGTATCTATAATATAATGGTTCTCCCTCCTCCTCTCTATTGTAGCTATACTAGACTGCTTCTCTCTCCTCCTCTCTAATATAGCTCTACAAGACTGGTTCTACCTCCTCCTCTCTAATGTATCTGTACTAGACTGGTTCTCCCTCCTCCTCTGTAATGTAGCAATACTAGACTGGTTCTCCCTCCTCCTCTCTAATGTATCTATACTAGACTGGTTCTCTCTCCTCCTCCTCTCTAATGTGGCTATACTAGAATGTTTCTGGCTCATCCTCCTCTTTAATGTAGCTCTACTAGACTGGTTCTCTCTCCTCCTCTCTAATATAACTGTACATGACTGGTTCTCCATCCTCCTCTCTAATGTAGCTATACTAGACTGGTTTTCCCTCCTCTCTTATGTAGCTGTACTAGACTGGTTCTCCATCCTCCTCCTCTCCAATGTAGCTATACTAGACTGGTTTCCCCTCCTCTCTAATATAGCTGTACATGACTGGTTCTCCCTCCTCCTCTCTAATGTATCTATATTATACTGGTTCTCCCTTCTCCTCCTCTCTAATGTATATATACTAGACTGGATCTCCCTCCTCCTCCTCTCTTATGTAGCTATACTAGACTGGTTCTCCCTCCTCCTCTCTGATGTAACTATACTAGACTGGTTCTGTCTCCTCCTCTCTAATATAACTGTACATGACTGGTTCTCCATCCTCCTCTCTAATGTATCTATACTATACTGGTTCTCCCTTCTCCTCCTCTCTAATGTATCTATACTAGACAGTTTTTCCCTCCTCTCTAATGTAGCTATACTAGACTGCTCTCACTCCTCTTCTCTAATGTATCTATACTAGACTGTTTTTCCCTCCTCTCTAATATAGCTATACAAGACTGGTTATCCCTCCTCCTCATCTCTAATGTATCTATACTAGACTGGTTCTCCCTCCTCCTCTATAATGTAGCTATACTAACCTGGTTCTGCCTCCTCCTCTCTAATGTAACTGTACATGACTGGTTCTCCATCCTCCTCTTTAATGTAGCTCTACAAGACTGGTTCTACCTCCTCCTCTCTAATGTATCTATACTAGACTGGTTCTCCCTCCTCCTCTGTAATGTAGCAATACTAGACTGGTTCTCCCTCCTCCTCGCTAACGTATCTATACTCCACTGGTTCTCCCTCCTCCTCCTCTCTAATGTAGCTGTACTAGACTGGTTCTCTCTCCTCCTCTCTAATATAGCTGTACATGACTGGTTCTCCATCCTCCTCTCTAATGTATCTATACTAGACTGGTTTTCCCTTCTCCTATTCTCTATAATGTATCTATACTAGACTGGTTGTCCCTCCTCCTCCTCTCTAATGTATCTATCATAGACTGGTTCTCCCTCCTCCTTCTCTCTAATGTATCTATACTAGACTGGTTCTCCCTCCTCCTCTGTAATGTATCTATCATAGACTGGTTCTCCCTCCTCCTCTTTAATGTTGCATTACTAGACTGGTTCTCCCTCCTCCTCTCTAATGTAGCTATACTAGGCTGGTTCTCCCTCCTCCTCCTCTCTAATGTATCTATACTAGACTGGTTCTCCTTCCTCCTCTTTAATGTAGCTATACTAGACTGGTTCTCCCTCCTCCTCTCTAACGTATCTATACTCCACTGATTCTCCCTCCTCCTCCTCTCTAATGTAGCTGTGCTAGACTGGTTTTCCCTCCTCCTCTCTAATGTATATATGCTTGACTGGTTCTCCCACCTCCTCCTCTCTAATGTAGCTATACTAGACTGGTTCTCCCTCCTCCTCCTCCTCCTCCTCTCTAATGTAGCTGTACTAGACTGGTTCTCCCTCCTCCTCCTCTCTAATTTATCTATGCTAGACTGGTTCTCCCTCCTCCTCCTCCTCCTCCTCCTCCTCCTCTCTAATGTAGCTGTACTAGACTGGTTCTCCCTCCTCCTCCTCTCTAATGTATCTATACTGGACTGGTTCTCCCTCCTCCTCTCTAATGTAGCTATACTAGGCTGGTTCTCCCTCCTCCTCCTCTCTAATGTATCTATACTAGGCTGGTTCTCCCTCCTCCTCCTCTCTAATGTATCTATACTAGACTGGTTCTCCCTCCTCCTCTTTAATGTAGCTATACTAGACTGGTTCTCCCTCCTCCTCTCTAACGTATCTATACTCCACTGGTTCTCCCTCCTCCTCCTCTCTGATGTAGCTGTGCTAGACTGGTTTTCCTCCTCCTCTCTAATGTATCTATACTAGACTGGTTCTCCCTCCTCCTCTCTAATGTATATATGCTCGACTGGTTCTCCCTCCTCCTCCTCTCTAATGTATCTATACTAGACTGGTTTTCCCTCCTCCTCCTCTTTAATGTAGCTGTACAAGAATGCTTCGCCCTCCTCCTCTCTAATGTATCTATACTAGACTGGTTCTCCCTCCTCCTCTTTAATGTAGCTATACTAGACTGGTTCTCCCTCCTCCTCTTTAACATATCTATACTCCACTGGTTCTCCCTCCTCCTCCTCTCTAATGTAGCTGTGCTAGACTGGTTTTCCCTCCTTCTCTCTAATGTATATATGCTTGACTGGTTCTCCCACCTCCTCCTCTCTAATGTAGCTATACTAGACTGGTTCTCCTCCTCCTCTTTAATGTAGCTGTACTAGACTGGTTCTCTATTCCTCCTCCTCTCTAATGTAGCCATGCTCGACTGGTTCTCCCTCCTCCTCCTCTCTAATGTATCTATACTAGACTGGTTTTCCCTCCTCCTCCTCTTTAATGTAGCTGTACTAGAATGCTTCGCCCTCCTCCTCTCTAATGTAGCTGCACTAGACTGGTTCTCCCTCCTCCTCTTTAATGTAGCATTACTAGACTGGTTCTCCCTCCTCCTCTCTAATGTAGCTATACTATACTGGTTCGCCCTCCTCCTTTCTAACGTATCTATACTCCACTGGTTCTCCCTCCTCCTCCTCTCTAATGTAGCTGTACTAGACTGGTTCTCTCTCCTCCTCTCTAATATACCTGTACATGACTGGTTCTCCATCCTCCTCTCTAATGTATCTATACTAGACTGGTTCTCCCTCCTCCTCCTCTCTAATGTATCTATGCTAGACTGGTTCTCCCTCCTCCTCCTCCTCCTCCTCGCTAATGTAGCTGTACTTGACTGGTTCTCCCTCCTCCTCCTCTCTAATGTATCTATACTAGACTGGTTCTCCCTCCTCCTCTCTAATGTATCTATAATAGACTGGTTCTCCCTCCTCCTCCTCTCTAATGTAGCTGTACTAGACTGGTTCTCCCTCCTCCTCTCTAATGTATCTATGCTAGACTGGTTCTCCCTCCTCCTCCTCTCTAATTTATCTATACTAGACTGGTTGTCCCTCCTCCTCCTCTCTAATGTAGCTATACTAGACTGGTTCTCCCTCCTCCTCCTCTCGAATGTAGCTATACTAGACTGGTTCTCCCTCCTCCTCCTCTCTGATGTATATATATTAGGCTGGTTCTCCCTCCTCCTCCTCTCTAATGTATCTATACTAGACTGGTTCTCCCTCCTCCTCTTTAATGTAGCTATACTAGACTGGTTCTCCCTCCTCCTCTTTAACATATCTATACTCCACTGGTTCTCCCTCCTCCTCCTCTCTAATGTAGCTGTGCTAGACTGGTTTTCCCTCCTCCTCTCTAATGTATATATGCTTGACTGGTTCTCCCACCTCCTCCTCTCTAATGTAGCTATACTAGACTGGTTCTCCTCCTCCTCTTTAATGTAGCTGTACTAGACTGGTTCTCCATTCCTCCTCCTCTCTAATGTAGCCATGCTCGACTGGTTCTCCCTCCTCCTCCTCTCTAATGTATCTATACTAGACTGGTTTTCCCTCCTCCTCCTCTTTAATGTAGCTGTACTAGAATGCTTCGCCCTCCTCCTCTCTAATGTAGCTGCACTAGACTGGTTCTCCCTCCTCCTCTTTAATGTAGCATTACTAGACTGGTTCTCCCTCCTCCTCTCTAATGTAGCTATACTATACTGGTTCGCCCTCCTCCTTTCTAACGTATCTATACTCCACTGGTTCTCCCTCCTCCTCCTCTCTAATGTAGCTGTACTAGACTGGTTCTCTCTCCTCCTCTCTAATATACCTGTACATGACTGGTTCTCCATCCTCCTCTCTAATGTATCTATACTAGACTGGTTCTCCCTCCTCCTCCTCTCTAATGTATCTATGCTAGACTGGTTCTCCCTCCTCCTCCTCCCTCCTCCTCGCTAATGTAGCTGTACTTGACTGGTTCTCCCTCCTCCTCCTCCTCCTCTCTAATGTATCTATACTAGACTGGTTCTCCCTCCTCCTCTCTAATGTATCTATAATAGACTGGTTCTCCCTCCTCCTCCTCTCTAATGTAGCTGTACTAGACTGGTTCTCCCTCCTCCTCTCTAATGTATCTATGCTAGACTGGTTCTCCCTCCTCCTCCTCTCTAATTTATCTATACTAGACTGGTTGTCCCTCCTCCTCCTCTCTAATGTAGCTATACTAGACTGGTTCTCCCTCCTCCTCCTCTCGAATGTAGCTATACTAGACTGGTTCTCCCTCCTCCTCCTCTCTGATGTATCTATAGTAGACAGGTTCTCCCTCCTCCTCCTCTTTAATGTAGCTGTACTAGACTGGTTCTCCCTCCCCCTCCTCTCTAATGTAGCTACTTTAGACTGGTTCTCCCTCCTCCTCCTCTCTAATTTATCTATACTAGACTGGTTTGTCCCTCCTCCTCCTCTCTAATGTAGCTATACTAGACTGGTTCTCCCTCCTCCTCCTCTCTGATGTATCTATAGTAGACAGGTTCTCCCTCCTCCTCCTCTTTAATGTAGCTATACTGGACTGGTTCTCCCTCCTCCTCCTCCTCCTCTCTAATGTAGCTGTACTAGACTGGTTCTCCCTCCTCCTCTCTAATGTAGCTGTACTAGACTGGTTCTCCCTCCTCTCTAATGTATCTATGCTAGACTGGTTCTCCCTCCTCCTCCTCTCTAATTTATCTATACTAGACTGGTTGTCCCTCCTCCTCCTCTCTAATGTAGCTATACTAGACTGGTTCTCCCTCCTCCTCCTCTCTGATGTATCTATAGTAGACAGGTTCCCCCTCCTCCTCCTCTTTAATGTAGCTGTACTAGACTGGTTCTCCCACCTCCTCCTCTCTAATGTAGCTATACTAGACTGGTTCTCCCTCCTCCTCCTCCTCTCTTATGTAGCTGTACTAGACTGGTTCTCATCCTCCTCTCTAATGTAGCTTTACTAGACTGGCTCTCACTCCTCCTCTCTAATGTACTAGACTGGTTTTCCCTCCTCTCTAGTGTAGCTATACTAGATTGGTTCTCCCTCCTCCCCTTCAAATGTAGCATTACTAGACTGGTTCTCCATGCTCCTCTCTAATGTAGCTATACTAGACTGGTTCTCCCTCCTCCTCTTTAATGTAGCTGTACTAGACTGGTTCTCCCTCCTCCTCCTCTCTAATGTAGCTGTACTAGACTGGTTCTCCCTCCTCCACTTTAATGGCAGCTGTACTAGACTGGTTCTTCCCTCCTCCTCTCTAATGTATCTTTGCTTGACTGGTTCCTCCCTCCTCCTCTCTAATGTAGCTATACTAGACTGGTCTTCTCCCTCCTCCTCTCTAATGTATCTATACTCCACTGGTTCTCCATCCTACTCCTCTCTAATATAGCTGTACTAGACTGGTTCGTCCCTCCTCCTCTTTAATGTAGCATTACTAGACTGGTTCTCCTCCTCCTCTCTAATGTAGCTATACTATACTGGTTCGCCCTCCTCCTTTCTAACGTATCTATACTCCACTGGTTCTCCCTCCTCCTCCTCTCTAATGTAGCTGTACTTAGACTGGTTCTTCCTCCTCTCTAATATACCTGGTACATGACTGGTTCTCCATCCTCCTCTCTAATGTATCTATACTAGACTGGTTTCCTCCTCCTCCTCTCTAATGTATCTATGCTAGACTGGTTCTCCCTCCTCCTCCTCCTCCTCCTCTCTAATGTAGCTGTACTAGACTGGTTCTCCCTCCTCCTCCTCCTCTCTAATGTAGCTATACTAGACTGGTTCTCCCTCCTCCTCTCTAATGTATCTATACTAGACTGGTTCTCCCTCCTCCTCCTCTCTAACTGTTTACTAGACTGGTTCTCCCTCCTCCTCTCTAATGTATCTATGCTAGACTGGTTCTCCCTCCTCCTCCTCTCTAATGTATCTATACTAGACTGGTTCTCCCTCCTCCTCCTCTTCTAATGTAGCTATACTAGACTGGTTTCCCTCCTCCTCCTCTCTAATGTAGCTATACTAGACTGGTTCTCCCCTGCTCCTCCTCTCTAATGTATCTATAGTAGACAGTTCTCCTCTCCTCCTCTTAATGTAGCTGTACTAGACTGGTTCTCCTCCCTCCTCTCTAATGTAGCTACTTTAGACTGGTTCTCCTCCTCCTCCTCTCTAATTTATCTATACTAGACTGGTTGTCCCTCCTCCTC
>NC_034189.2:18850312-18992751 GCF_002021735.2 Oncorhynchus kisutch | reverse complement strand
GACTGGTTCTCCCCATCCTCCTCTCTAATGTAGCTATACTAGACTTGGTTCTTCCTCTCCTCCTCCTCGTTACTGTAGCAATTACTAGACTGTGTTCTCCATCCTCCTCTCTAATGTATCTATGCTTGACTGGTTCTCCCTCCTCCTCCTCTCTAATGAAGCTATACTGGACTGGTTCTCCCTCCTCATCTCTAATGTATCTATACTAGACGGTACTCCCTCCTCTTCTTTAATGTAGCATTACTAGACTGGTTCTCCCTCCTCCTATCTAATGTAGCTATACTAGACTTGTTATCCCTCCTCCTCCTCTCTAATGTATCCATACTAGACTGGTTCTCCCTCCTCCTCTCTAATGTATCTATGCTTGACTGGTTCTCCCTCCTCCTCCTCTCTAATATAGCTGTACTAGACTGGTTTTCCCTCCTCCTTCTCTCTAATGTATCTACGCTTGACGGGTTCTCCCTCCTCCTCCTCTCTAATGTAGCTATACTGGACTGGTTTTCTCCCTCCTCCTCTCTAATGTATCTATACTAGACTGTTACTACTCCCTCCTCGTCTTTAATGTAGCATTACTAGACTGGTTCTCCCTCCTCCTCCTATCTAATGTATCTATACTAGACTGGTTCTCCCTCCTCCTCTTTAATGTAGCATTACTAGACTGGTTCTCCCGCCTCCTCTCTAATGTAGCTATACTAGACTGGTTCTCCCTCCTCCTCTCTATTGTAGCTATACTAGACTTGTTCTCCCTCCTCCTCTTTAATGTAGCATTACTAGACTGGTTCTCCCTCCTCCTCTCTAATGTAGCTATACTAGACTGGTTCTCCCTCTCCTCTCTAATGTATCTATACTCCACTGGTTCTCCCTCCTCCTCCTCTATAATGTAGCTGTACTAGACTGGTTCCCCCCTCTTCCTCCTCTCTAATGTATCTATGCTTGACTGGTTCCCCCCTCTTCCTCCTCTCTAATGTATCTATGCTAGTCTGGTTCTCCCTCCTCCTCTTCTCTAATGTAGCTGTACTAGACTGGTTCTCCTTCCTCCTCCTCTCAAATTGTTTCTATGCTAGACTGGTTCACCCTCCTGCTCTTTAATGTAACTTTGCTAGACTGGTTCTCCCTCCTCCTCTCTAATGTATCTATACTAGACTGGTTCTCCCTCCTCCTCTTTAATGTAGCTGTACTAGACTGGTTCTCCCTCCTCCGCCTCTCTAATGTAGCTATACTAGACTGGTTCTCCCCTCTCCTCTCTAACGTATCTATACTCCACTCGTTCTCCCTCCTCCTCCTCTCTAATGTAGCTGTGCTAGACTAGTTTTCCCTCCTCCTCTCTAATGTATATATGCTAGACTGGTTCTCCCTCCTCCTCCTCTTTAATATATCTTTACTAGACTGGTTCCCCCTCCTCCTCTCTAATGTAGCTATACTAGGCTGGTTCTCCCTCCTCCTCCTCTCTAATGTATCAATGCTAGACTGGTTCTCCCTCCTCCTCCTCTTTAATCTATCTTTACTAGACTGGTTCTCCCTCCTCCTCTCTAATGTATCTATACTAGGCTGGTTCTTCCTCCTCCTCCTCTCTAATGTATCTATACTAGGCTGGTTCTCCCTCCTCCTCCTCTCTAATGTATCTATACTAGACTTGTTCTCCCTCCTCCTCTTTAATGTAGCATTACTAGACTGGTTCTCCCGCTTCCTCTCTAATGTAGCTATACTAGACTGGTTTCTCCCTCCTCCTCCCTAACGTATCATTACTAGACTGGTTCTCCCTCCTCCTCCTCTCTAATGTATCTATACTATACTTTTTCTCCCTCCTCCTCTCTAATGTATCCATACTAGACTGGTTCTCCCTCCTCCTCTCTAATGTATCTATGCTTGACTGGTTCTCCCTCCTCCTCCTCTCTAATGAAGCTATACTGGACTGGTTCTCCCTCCTCATCTCTAATGTATCTATACTAGACTGGTACTCCCTCCTCTTCTTTAATGTAGCATTACTAGACTGGTTCTCCCTCCTCCTATCTAATGTAGCTATACTAGACTTGTTATCCCTCCTCCTCCTATCTAATGTATCCATACTAGACTGGTTTTCCCTCCTCCTCTCTAATGTATCTATGCTTGACTGGTTCTCCCTCCTCCTCCTCTCTAATATAGCTGTACTAGACTGGTTTTCCCTCCTCCTTCTCTCTAATGTATCTACGCTTGACTGGTTCTCCCTCCTCCTCCTCTCTAATGTAGCTATACTGGACTGGTTCTCCCTCCTCCTCTCTAATGTATCTATACTAGACTGTTACTCCCTCCTCGTCTTTAATGTAGCATTACTAGACTGGTTCTCCCTCCTCCTCCTATCTAATGTATCTATACTAGACTGGTTCTCCCTCCTCCTCTTTAATGTAGCATTACTAGACTGGTTCTCCCGCCTCCTCTCTAATGTAGCTATACTAGACTGGTTCTCCCTCCTCCTCCTTAACGTATCATTACTAGACTGGTTCTCCCTCCTCCTCCTCTCTAATGTATCTATACTAGACTTGTTATCCCTCCTCCTCTATAATGTATCTATACTAGACTGGTTCTCCCTCCTCCTCTCTAATGTATCTATGCTTGACTGGTTCTCCCTCATCCTCCTCTCTAATATAGCTGTACTAGACTGGTATTCCCTCCTCCTTCTCTCTAATGTATCTACGCCTGACTGGTTCTCCCTCCTCCTCCTCTCTAATGTTGCTATACTGGACTGGTTCTCCCTCCTCCTCTCTAATGTATGTATACTAGACTGGTTCTCCCTCCTCCTCCTCCTCTAATGTAGCTTTACTAGACTGGTTCACACTCCTCCTCTCTAATGTATCTATACTAGACTGGTACTCCCTCCTCGTCTTTAATGTAGCATTACTAGACTGGTTCTCCCTCCTCCGCCTCTCTAATGTAGCTATACTAGACTGGTTCTCCCCTCTCCTCTCTAACGTATCTATACTCCACTCGTTCTCCCTCCTCCTCCTCTCTAATGTAGCTGTGCTAGACTGGTTTTCCCTCCTCCTCTCTAATGTATATATGCTTGACTGGTTCTCCCACATCCTCCTCTCTAATGTAGCTATACTAGACTGGTTCTCCCTCCTCCTCCTCTTTAATGTAGCATTACTAGAATGGTTCTCCCGCTTCCTCTCTAATGTAGCTATACTAGACTGGTTCTCCCTCCTCCTCCCTAACGTATCATTACTAGACTGGTTCTCCCTCCTCCTCCTCTCTAATGTATCTATACTAGACTTTTTCTCCCTCCTCCTCTCTAATGTATCCATACTAGACTGGTTCTCCCTCCTCCTCTCTAATGTATCTATGCTTGACTGGTTCTCCCTCCTCCTCCTCTCTAATGTAGCTATACTGGACTGGTTCTCCCTCCTCATCTCTAATGTATCTATACTAGACTGGTACTCCCTCCTCTTCTTTAATGTAGCATTACTAGACTGGTTCTCCCTCCTCCTATCTAATGTAGCTATACTAGACTTGTTATCCCTCCTCCTCCTCTCTAATGTATCTACGCTTGACTGGTTCTCCCTCCTCCTCCTCTCTAATGTAGCTATACTGGACTGGTTCTCCCTCCTCCTCTCTAATGTATCTATACTAGACTGTTACTCCCTCCTCGTCTTTAATGTAGCATTACTAGACTGGTTTCTCCCTCCTCCTCCTATCTAATGTATCTATACTAGACTGGTTCTCCCTCCTCCTCTTTAATGTAGCATTACTAGACTGGTTCTCCCGCCTCCTCTCTAATGTACCTATACTAGACTGGTTCTCCCTCCTCCTCCTTAACGTATCATTACTAGACTGGTTCTCCCTCCTCCTCCTCTCTAATGTATCTATACTAGACTTTTTCTCCCTCCTCCTCTCTAATGTATCCATACTAGACTGGTTCTCCCTCCTCCTCTCTAATGTATGTATGCTTGACTGGTTCTCCCTCCTCCTCCTCTCTAATGTAGCTATACTGGACTGGTTCTCCCTCCTCATCTCTAATGTATCTATACTAGACTGGTACTCCCTCCTCTTCTTTAATGTAGCATTACTAGACTGGTTCTCCCTCCTCCTATCTAATGTAGCTATACTAGACTTGTTATCCCTCCTCCTCCTCTCTAATGTATCCATACTAGACTGGTTCTCCCTCCTCCTCTCTAATGTATCTATGCTTGACTGGTTCTCCCTCCTCCTCCTCTCTAATATAGCTGTACTAGACTGGTTTTCCCTCCTCCTTCTCTCTAATGTATCTACGCTTGACTGGTTCTCCCTCCTCCTCCTCTCTAATGTAGCTATACTGGACTGGTTCTCCCTCCTCCTCTCTAATGTATCTATACTAGACTGTTACTCCCTCCTCGTCTTTAATGTAGCATTACTAGACTGGTTCTCCCTCCTCCTCCTATCTAATGTATATATACTAGACTGGTTCTCCCTCCTCCTCTTTAATGTAGCATTACTAGACTGGTTCTCCCGCCTCCTCTCTAATGTAGCTATACTAGACTGGTTCTCCCTCCTCCTCCTCTCTAATGTATCTATACTACACTGGTTCTCCCTCCTTCTCTCTAATGTAGCTGTACTTGACTAGTTCTCCCTCCTCCTCTCTAATGTATCTATGCTAGACTGGTTCTACCTCCTCCTCCTCTCTAATGTATCTATGCTAGACTGGTTCTCCCTCCTCCTCCTCTCTAATGTAGCTTTACTAGACTGGTTCACACTCCTCCTCTCTAATGTATCTATACTAGACTGGTACTCCCTCCTCGTCTTTAATGTAGCATTACTAGACTGGTTCTCCCTCCTCCTCCTATCTAATGTAGCTATACTAGACTGGTTCTCTCTCCTCCTCTCTAATGTATCTATAATAGACTGGTTCTCCCTCCTCCTCCTCTCTAATGTAGCTATACTCGACTGGTTCTCCCCTCTCCTCTCTAACGTATCTATACTCCACTCGTTCTCCCTCCTCCTCCTCTCTAATGTAGCTATACTGGACTGGTTCTCCCTCCTCCTCTCTAATGTATCTATACTGGACTGGTACTCCCTCCTCGTCTTTAATGTAGCATTACTAGACTGGTTCTCCCTCCTCCTATCTAATGTAGCTATACTAGACTTGTTCTCCCTCCTCCTCCTCTCTAATGTATCCATACTAGACTGGTTCTCCCTCCTCCTCTTTAATGTAGCTTTGCTAGACTGGTTCTCCCTCCTCCTCTCTAATGTATCTATACTAGACTGGTTCTCCGTCCTCCTCTCTAATGTATCTATACTAGACTGGTTCTCCCTCCTCCTCCGCTCTAATGTAGCTTTACTAGACTGGTTCACACTCCTCCTCTCTAATGTATCTATACTAGACTGGTACTCCCCTCCTCGTCTTTAATGTAGCATTACTAGACTGGTTCTCCCTCCTCCTCCTATCTAATGTAGCTATACTAGACTGGTTCTCTCTCCTCCTCTCTAATGTATCTATACTAGACTTTTTCTCCCTCCTCCTCTCTAATGTAGCTATACTAGACTGGTTCTCCCTCCTCCTCCCTAACGTATCATTACTAGACTGGTTCTCCCTCCTCCTCCTCTCTAATGTATCTATACTAGACTTTTTCTCCCTCCTCCTCTCTAATGTATCCATACTAGACTGGTTCTCCCTCCTCCTCTCTAATGTATCTATGCTTGACTGGTTCTCCCTCCTCCTCCTCTCTAATGTAGCTATACTGGACTGGTTCTCCCTCCTCATCTCTAATGTATCTATACTAGACTGGTACTCCCTCCTCTTCTTTAATGTAGCATTACTAGACTGGTTCTCCCTCCTCCTATCTAATGTAGCTATACTAGACTTGTTATCCCTCCTCCTCCTCTCTAATGTATCTACGCTTGACTGGTTCTCCCTCCTCCTCCTCTCTAATGTAGCTATACTGGACTGGTTCTCCCTCCTCCTCTCTAATGTATCTATACTAGACTGTTACTCCCTCCTCGTCTTTAATGTAGCATTACTAGACTGGTTCTCCCTCCTCCTCCTATCTAATGTATCTATACTAGACTGGTTCTCCCTCCTCCTCTTTAATGTAGCATTACTAGACTGGTTCTCCCGCCTCCTCTCTAATGTACCTATACTAGACTGGTTCTCCCTCCTCCTCCTTAACGTATCATTACTAGACTGGTTCTCCCTCCTCCTCCTCTCTAATGTATCTATACTAGACTTTTTCTCCCTCCTCCTCTCTAATGTATCCATACTAGACTGGTTCTCCCTCCTCCTCTCTAATGTATGTATGCTTGACTGGTTCTCCCTCCTCCTCCTCTCTAATGTAGCTATACTGGACTGGTTCTCCCTCCTCATCTCTAATGTATCTATACTAGACTGGTACTCCCTCCTCTTCTTTAATGTAGCATTACTAGACTGGTTCTCCCTCCTCCTATCTAATGTAGCTATACTAGACTTGTTATCCCTCCTCCTCCTCTCTAATGTATCCATACTAGACTGGTTCTCCCTCCTCCTCTCTAATGTATCTATGCTTGACTGGTTCTCCCTCCTCCTCCTCTCTAATATAGCTGTACTAGACTGGTTTTCCCTCCTCCTTCTCTCTAATGTATCTACGCTTGACTGGTTCTCCCTCCTCCTCCTCTCTAATGTAGCTATACTGGACTGGTTCTCCCTCCTCCTCTCTAATGTATCTATACTAGACTGTTACTCCCTCCTCGTCTTTAATGTAGCATTACTAGACTGGTTCTCCCTCCTCCTCCTATCTAATGTATCTATACTAGACTGGTTCTCCCTCCTCCTCTTTAATGTAGCATTACTAGACTGGTTCTCCCGCCTCCTCTCTAATGTAGCTATACTAGACTGGTTCTCCCTCCTCCTCCTTAACGTATCATTACTAGACTGGTTCTCCCTCCTCCTCCTCTCTAATGTATCTATACTACACTGGTTCTCCCTCCTTCTCTCTAATGTAGCTGTACTTGACTAGTTCTCCCTCCTCCTCTCTAATGTATCTATGCTAGACTGGTTCTACCTCCTCCTCCTCTCTAATGTATCTATGCTAGACTGGTTCTCCCTCCTCCTCCTCTCTAATGTAGCTTTACTAGACTGGTTCACACTCCTCCTCTCTAATGTATCTATACTAGACTGGTACTCCCTCCTCGTCTTTAATGTAGCATTACTAGACTGGTTCTCCCTCCTCCTCCTATCTAATGTAGCTATACTAGACTGGTTCTCTCTCCTCCTCTCTAATGTATCTATAATAGACTGGTTCTCCCTCCTCCTCCTCTCTAATGTAGCTATACTCGACTGGTTCTCCCCTCTCCTCTCTAACGTATCTATACTCCACTCGTTCTCCCTCCTCCTCCTCTCTAATGTAGCTATACTGGACTGGTTCTCCCTCCTCCTCTCTAATGTATCTATACTGGACTGGTACTCCCTCCTCGTCTTTAATGTAGCATTACTAGACTGGTTCTCCCTCCTCCTATCTAATGTAGCTATACTAGACTTGTTCTCCCTCCTCCTCCTCTCTAATGTATCCATACTAGACTGGTTCTCCCTCCTCCTCTTTAATGTAGCTTTGCTAGACTGGTTCTCCCTCCTCCTCTCTAATGTATCTATACTAGACTGGTTCTCCGTCCTCCTCTCTAATGTATCTATACTAGACTGGTTCTCCCTCCTCCTCCGCTCTAATGTAGCTTTACTAGACTGGTTCACACTCCTCCTCTCTAATGTATCTATACTAGACTGGTACTCCCTCCTCGTCTTTAATGTAGCATTACTAGACTGGTTCTCCCTCCTCCTCCTATCTAATGTAGCTATACTAGACTGGTTCTCTCTCCTCCTCTCTAATGTATCTATACTAGACTGGTTCTCCGTCCTCCTCTCTAATGTAGCTATACTAGACTGGTTCTCCCTCCTCCTCTATAATGTAGCTGTACTAGACTGGTTCCCCCTCTTCCTCCTCTCTAATGTATCTATGCTTGACTGGTACCCCCTCTTCCTCCTCTCTAATGTAGCTATGCTAGACTGGTTCTCCCTCCTCCTCTCTAATCTAGCTGTACTAGACTGGTTATCCCTCCTTCTCCTCTCTAATGTAGCTGTACTAGACTGGTTCTCCTTCCTCCTCCTCTCAAATTGTTTCTATGCTAGACTGGTTCTCCCTCCTGCTCTTTAATGTAGCTTTGCTAGACTGGTTCTCCCTCCTCCTCTCTAATGTATCTATACTAGACTGGTTCTCCCTCCTCCTCTTTAATGTAGCTGTACTAGACTGGTTCTCCCTCCTCCGCCTCTCTAATGTAGCAATACAGACTGGTTCTCCCCTCTCCTCTCTAACGTATCTATACTCCACTCGTTCTCCCTCCTCCTCCTCTCTAATGTAGCTGTGCTAGACTGGTTTTCCCTCCTCCTCTCTAATGTATATATGCTTGACTGGTTCTCCCACCTCCTCCTCTCTAATGTAGCTATACTAGACTGGTTCTCCCTCCTCCTCCTCTCTAATGTATCAATGCTAGACTGGTTCTCCCTCCTCCTCTTTAATCTATCTTTACTAGACTGGTTCTCCCTCCTCCTCTCTAATGTATCTATGCTTGACTGGTTCTCCCTCCTCCTCCTCTCTAATATAGCTGTACTAGACTGGTTTTCCCTCCTCCTTCTCTCTAATGTATCTACGCTTGACTGGTTCTCCCTCCTCCTCCTCTCTAATGTAGCTATACTGGACTGGTTCTCCCTCCTCCTCCTCTCTAATGTAGCTATACTGGACTGGTTCTCCCTCCTCCTCCTCTCTAATGTATCAATGCTAGACTGGTTCTCCCTCCTCCTCTTTAATCTATCTTTACTAGACTGGTTCTCCCTCCTCCTCTCTAATGTATCTATGCTTGACTGGTTCTCCCTCCTCCTCCTCTCTAATATAGCTGTACTAGACTGGTTTTCCCTCCTCCTTCTCTCTAATGTATCTACGCTTGACTGGTTCTCCCTCCTCCTCCTCTCTAATGTAGCTATACTGGACTGGTTCTCCCTCCTCCTCCTCTCTAATGTAGCTATACTGGACTGGTTCTCCCTCCTCCTCTCTAATGTATGTATACTAGACTGGTTCTCCCTCCTCCTCCTCTCTAATGTAGCTTTACTAGACTGGTTCACACTCCTCCTCTCTAATGTATCTATACTAGACTGGTACTCCCTCCTCGTCCTTAATGTAGCATTACTAGACTGGTTCTCCCTCCTCCTCCTATCTAATGTAGCTATACTAGACTTGTTCTCCCTCCTCCTCCTCTCTAATGTATGTATACTAGACTGGTTCTCCCTCCTCCTCTCTATTGTAGCTATACTAGACTTGTTCTTCCTCCTCCTCCTCTCTAATGTATCTATACTACACTGGTTCTCCCTCCTTCTCTCTAATGTAGCTGTACTTGACTAGTTCTCCCTCCTCCTCTCTAATGTATCTATGCTAGACTGGTTCTACCTCCTCCTCCTCTCTAATGTATCTATGCTAGACTGGTTCTCCCTCCTCCTCCTCTCTAATGTAGCTTTACTAGACTGGTTCACACTCCTCCTCTCTAATGTATCTATACTAGACTGGTACTCCCTCCTCGTCTTTAATGTAGCATTACTAGACTGGTTCTCCCTCCTCCTCCTATCTAATGTAGCTATACTAGACTGGTTCTCTCTCCTCCTCTCTAATGTATCTATAATAGACTGGTTCTCCCTCCTCCTCCTCTCTAATGTAGCTATACTCGACTGGTTCTCCCTCCTCCTCTCTAATGTAGCTATACTAGACTGGTTCTCTCTCCTCCTCTCTAATATGGCTGTACATGACTGGTTCTCCATCCTCCTCTCTAATGTATCTATACTATACTGGCTTTCCCTTCTCCTATTCTCAATAATGTATCTATACTAGACTGGTTGTCCCTCCTCCTCTCTAATGTAGCTATACTAGACTGGTTCTCCCTCCTCCTCTCTAATGTATCTATACTAGACTGGTTCTCCCTCCTCCTCTCTAATGTAGCTATACTAGAATGGATCTCCCTCCTCTTTAATGGAGCTGTACTAGACTGGATCTCTCTCCTCCTCCTCTCTAATGTAGCTGTTCTAGACTGGTCCTCTCTCCTCGTCTCTAATGTAGCTATAATAGACTGGTTCTCCCTCCTCCTCCTCTCTAATGTAGCTATACTCAACTGGTTCTCCCTCCTCCTCTCTAATGTAGCTATCCTAGACTGGTTCTCTCTCCTCCTCTCTAATATAGCTGTACATGACTGGTTCTCCACCCTCCTCTCTAATGTATCTATACTAGACTGGTTCTCCCTCCTCCTCCTCTCTAATGTAGCTATACTATACTGGTTTTCCCTTCTCCTATTCTCAATAATGTATCTATACTAGACTGGTTGTCCCTCATCCTCTTTAATGTAGCTGTACTAGACTGGTTCTCCTCCTCCTCCTCCTCTCTAATGTATCTATGCTAGACTGGTTCCCCCTCCTCCTACTCTTTAATGTAGCTTTACTAGACTGGTTCTCCCTCCTCCTCTCTAATGTATCTATACTAGACTGGTTCTCCCTCCTCCTCTCTAATGTAGCTATACTAGAATGGATCTCCCTCCTCTTTAATGGAGCTGTACTAGACTGGTTCTCCCCCCTCCACCTCTCTAATGTAGCTGCACTAGACTGGTTCACTCTCCTCCTCCTCTCTAATGTAGCTGTACTAGAATGGTCCTACCTCCTCCTCTCTAATGTATCTATAATAGACTGGTTCTCCCTCCTCCTCTCTAATGTAGCTATACTAAACTGGTTCTCTCTCCTCCTCTCTAATATAGCTGTACATGACTGGTTCTTCGTCCTCCTCTCTAATGTATCTATACTAGACTGGTTGTCCCTCCTCATCCTCTCTAATGTAGCTATACTAGACTGGTTCTCTCCCTCCTCCTCCTCTCTAATGTAGCTATACTACACTGGTTATCCCTCCTCCTCCTCTCTAATGTATCTATCATAGACTGGAGCTCCCTCCTCCTCCTCTTTAATGTAGCTGTACTAGACTGGTTGTCCCTCGTCCTCGCGAATGTAGCTATACTAGACTGGTTCTCTCTCCTCCTCTCTAATATAGCTGTACATGACTGGTTCTCCATCATCCTGCCTAATGTAGCTATACTAGACTGGATCTCCCTCCTCTTTAATAGAGCTGTACTAGACTGGTTCTCCCTCCTCTGCCTCTCTAATGTAGCTGTACTAGACTGGTTCTCTCTCCTCCTCCTCTCCAATGTAGCTGTTCTAGACTGGTCCTCCCTCCTCCTCTCTAATGTTACTATACTAGACTGGTTCTCCCTCCTCCTCCTCCTCTCTAATGTAGCTATACTAGACTGGTTCTCCCTCCTCCTCCTCCTCCTCCTCTCTAATGTAGCTGTACTAGAATGGTCCCCCCCTCCGCCTCTCTAATGTAGCTGCACTAGACTGGTTCTCTCTCCTCCTCCTCTCTAATGTAGCTGTACTAGAATGGTCCTCCCTCCTCCTCTCTAATGTATCTATAATAGACTGGTTCTATCTCCTCCTCTCTAATGTAGCTATACTAGACTGGTTCTCCCTCCTCCTCCTCTCTAATGTATCTATGCTAGACTGGTTCCCCCTCCTCCTACTCTTTAATGTAGCTTTACTGGACTGGTTCTCCCTCCTCCTCTCTAATGTATCTATACTCGACTGGTTCTCCCTCCTCCTCTCTAATGTAGCTATACTAGAATGGATCTCCCTCCTCTTTAATGGAGCTGTACTAGACTGGTTCTCCCCCGTCCGCCTCTCTAATGTAGCTGCAATAGACTGGTTCTCTCTCCTCCTCCTCTCTAATGTAGCTGTACTAGAATGGTCCTCCCTCCTCCTCCCTAATGTAGCTATACTAGACTGGTTGTCCCTCCTCCTCCTCTCTAATGTAGCTGTACTAGAATGGTTCTCCCTCCTCCTCCTCTCTAATGTATCATACTAGACTGGTTCTCCCTCCTCCTCCTCTATAAATTAGCTATACTAGACTGGTTCTCCCTCCTCCTCCTCCTCCTCCTCTCTAATGTAGCTATATTAGAATGGTTATCCCTCCTCCTCCTCTCTAATGTATCTATCATAGACTTGTTCTCCCTCCTCCTCCTCTTTAATGTAGCTGTACTAGACTGGTTCTCCCTCCTCCTCTCTAATGTAGCTATAATAGACTGGTTCTCCCTCCTCCTCCTCTCTAATGTAGCTGTACTAGAATGGTTCTCCCTCCTCCTCCTCTCTAATGTATCTATAATAGACTGGTTCTCGCTTGTCCTCCTCTTTAATGTAGATTTACCAGACTGGTTCTACCTCCTCCTCCTCTCTAATGTAGCTGTACTAGACTGGTTCTCCCTCCTCCTCCTCTCTAATGTAGCTGTTCTAGACTGGTCCTCCCTCCTCCTCTCTAATGTATCTATAATAGACTGGTTCTCCCTCCGCCTATCTAATGTAGCTGCACTAGACTGTTTCTCTCTCCTCCTCTCTAATGTA
Source organism: Oncorhynchus kisutch (assembly GCF_002021735.2). Lineage (NCBI taxonomy): Eukaryota > Metazoa > Chordata > Actinopteri > Salmoniformes > Salmonidae > Oncorhynchus > Oncorhynchus kisutch. The sequence goes on along the minus strand of NC_034189.2, from coordinate 18,980,309 downwards.
GCTGTACTAGAATGGTCCTCCCTCCTCCTCTCTAATGTATCTATAATAGACTGGTTCTATCTCCTCCTCTCTAATGTAGCTATACTAGACTGGTTCTCCCTCCTCCTCCTCTCTAATGTATCTATGCTAGACTGGTTCCCCCTCCTCCTACTCTTTAATGTAGCTTTACTGGACTGGTTCTCCCTCCTCCTCTCTAATGTATCTATACTCGACTGGTTCTCCCTCCTCCTCTCTAATGTAGCTATACTAGAATGGATCTCCCTCCTCTTTAATGGAGCTGTACTAGACTGGTTCTCCCCCGTCCGCCTCTCTAATGTAGCTGCAATAGACTGGTTCTCTCTCCTCCTCCTCTCTAATGTAGCTGTACTAGAATGGTCCTCCCTCCTCCTCCCTAATGTAGCTATACTAGACTGGTTGTCCCTCCTCCTCCTCTCTAATGTAGCTGTACTAGAATGGTTCTCCCTCCTCCTCCTCTCTAATGTATCATACTAGACTGGTTCTCCCTCCTCCTCCTCTATAAATTAGCTATACTAGACTGGTTCTCCCTCCTCCTCCTCCTCCTCTCTAATGTAGCTATATTAGAATGGTTATCCCTCCTCCTCCTCTCTAATGTATCTATCATAGACTTGTTCTCCCTCCTCCTCCTCTTTAATGTAGCTGTACTAGACTGGTTCTCCCTCCTCCTCTCTAATGTAGCTATACTAGACTGGTTCTCCCTCCTCCTCCTCTCTAATGTAGCTGTACTAGAATGGTTCTCCCTCCTCCTCCTCTCTAATGTATCTATAATAGACTGGTTCTCGCTTGTCCTCCTCTTTAATGTAGCTTTACCAGACTGGTTCTACCTCCTCCTCCTCTCTAATGTAGCTGTACTAGACTGGTTCTCCCTCCTCCTCCTCTCTAATGTAGCTGTTCTAGACTGGTCCTCCCTCCTCCTCTCTAATGTATCTATAATAGACTGGTTCTCCCTCCGCCTATCTAATGTAGCTGCACTAGACTGTTTCTCTCTCCTCCTCTCTAATGTAGCTGTACTAGAATGGTCCTCCCTCCTCCTCTCTAATGTATCTATAATAGACTGGTTCTATCTCCTCCTCTCTAATGTAGCTATACTAGACTGGTTCTCCCTCCTCCTCCTCTCTAATGTATCTATGCTAGACTGGTTCCCCCTCCTCCTACTCTTTAATGTAGCTTTACTGGACTGGTTCTCCCTCCTCCTCTCTAATGTATCTATACTCGACTGGTTCTCCCTCCTCCTCTCTAATGTAGCTATACTAGAATGGATCTCCCTCCTCTTTAATGGAGCTGTACTAGACTGGTTCTCCCCCATCCTCCTCTCTAATGTAGCTGCATTAGACTGGTTCTCTCTCCTCCTCCTCTCTAATGTAGCTGTACTAGAATGGTCCTCCCTCCTCCTCTCTAATGTATCTATAATAGACTGGTTCTATCTCCTCCTCCTCAGCTATACCAGACTGGTTCTCTCTCCTCCTCTCTAATGTATCTATAATGCACTGGTTCTACCTCCTCCTCCTCTCTAATGTAGCTGTACTAGACTGGTTCTCCCTCCTCCTCCTCTCTAATGTAGCTGTTCTAGACTGGTCCTCCCTCCTCCTCTCTAATGTATCTATAATAGACTGGTTCTCCCTCCTCCTCCTCTCTAATGTATCTATACTAGACTGCTTTTCCCTCCTCCTCTTTAATGGAGCTGTACTGGACTGGTTCTGCCTCCTCCTCCTCTCTAATGTATCTATAATAGACTGGTTCTCGCTTGTCCTCCTCTTTAATGTAGCTGTACTAGACTGGTTTTCCCTCCTCGTCTCTTATGTAGCTGTACTAGACTGGTTCTGCCTCCTCCTCCTCTCTAATGTAGCTGCACTAGACTGGTTCCCCCTCCTCCTCCTCTCGTATGTATCTATGCTAGACTGGTTCTCCCTCCTCCTCCTTTCTAATGTAACTATAATATACTGGTTCTCCCTCCTCCTCCTCTCTAATGTAGCTGTACTAGACTGGTTCTCCCTCCTCCTCCTCTCTAATGTAGCTGTACTAGACTGGTTCTCCCTAATCCTCCTCTTTAATGTAGCTTTACTACAATGGTTCTCACTCCTCCTCTCTAATGTATCTATACTAGACTAGTACTCCCTCCTCCTCTCTAATGTAGCTGTACTAGACTGGTTCTCCCTCCTGCTCCTCTTTAATGTAGCTTTACTAGACTTGTTCTTCCTCCTCCTCCTCTCTAATGTATCTATAATAGACTTGTTCTCCCTCCTCCTCTCTAATGTAGCTGTACTATACTGGTTCTCTCTCCTCCTCCTCTCTAATGTAGCTGTACTAGATCGTTTGTCCCTCCTCCTCCTCTCTAATGGTGCTATAATAGACTGGTTCTCGCTCGTCCTCCTCTTTAATGTAGCTGTACTAGACTGGTTATCCCTCCTCCTCTCTAATGTAGCTATACTAGACTGGTTTTCCCTCCTCCTCCTCTCTAATGTAGCTTTACTAGACTGGGTCTCCCTCCTCCTCTCTAATGTATCTATACTGGACTTGTTATCCCTCCTCCTCTCTAATGTAGCTGTACTAGACTGGTTCTCAATCCTCCTCCTCTCTAATGTAGCTATGCTAGACTGGTTCTCCCTCCTCCTCTCTAATATAGCTGTCCTAGACTGGTTCTCCCTCCTCCTCCTCTCTAATGTAGCTGTACTAGACTGGTTCCCCCTCCTCCTCCTCTCGTATGTATCTATGCTAGACTGGTTCTCCCTCCTCCTCCTTACTAATGTAGCTATAATATACTGGATCTCCCTCCTCCTCCTCTCTAATGTATCAACACTAGACTAGTACTCCCTCCTCCTCTCTAATGTATCTATACTAGGCTTATTCTCCCTCCTCCTCTCTAATGTAGCTCTACTAGACTGGTTCTCCCTCCTCCTCTTTAATGTAGCTATAGTAGACTGGTTCTCCCTCCTCCTCCTCCTCTCTAATGTAGCTGTACTAGACTGGTTCTCTCTCCTCCTCCTCTCTAATGTAGCTGTACTAGATCGGTTCCCCCTCCTCCTCCTCTCTAATGGTGCTATAATAGACTGGTTCTCGCTCGTCCTCCTCTTTAATGTAGCTGTACTAGACTGGTTATCCCTCCTCCTCTCTAATGTAGCTATACTAGACTGGTTTTCCCTCCTCCTCCTCTCTAATGTAGCTTTACTAGACTGGATCTCCCTCCTCCTCTCTAATGTATCTATACTAGACGTGTTATCCCTCCTCCTCTCTAATGTAGCTGTAATATTCTGGTTCTCACTCCTCCTCCTCTCTAATGTAGCTGTACTAGATTGGTTCACTCTCCTCCTCTCTAATGTAGCTGTACTAGACTGGTTCACCCTCCTCCTCCTCTCTAATGTAGCTATACCCGACTGGTTCTCCCTCCTCCTCCTCTCTAATGTAGCTATGCTAGACTGGTTCTCCCTCCTCCTCCTCTCTAATGTAGCTGTACTAGACTGGTTCACCCTCCTCCTCCTCTCTAATGTAGCTATGCTAGACTGGTTCTCCCTCCTCCTCTCTAATATAGCTGTACTGGACTGGTTCTCCCTCCTCCTCCTTTCTAATGTAGCTATAATATACTGGTTCTCCCTCCTCCTCCTCTCTAATGTATCTATACTAGACTAGTACTCCCTCCTCCTCTCTAATGTAGCTGTACTAGACTGGTTCTCCCTCCTGCTCCTCTTTAATGTAGCTTTACTAGACTGGTTCTTCCTCCTCCTCCTCTCTAATGTATCTATACTAGACTTGTTCTCCCTCCTCCTCTCTAATGTAGCTCTACTAGACTGGTTCTCCCTCCTCCTCTTTAATGTAGCTATAGTAGACTGGTTCTCCCTCCTCCTCCTCCTCCTCCTCCTCCTCTCTAATGTAGCTGTACTAGACTGGTTCTCTCTCCTCCTCCTCTCTAATGTAGGTGTACTAGATCGGTTCTCCCTCCTCCTCCTCCTCTCTAATGGTGCTATAATAGACTGGTTCTCGCTCGTCCTCCTCTTTAATGTAGCTGTACTAGACTGGTTATCCCTCCTTCTCTCTAATGTAGCTATACTAGACTGGTTTTCCCTCCTCCTCCTCTCTAATGTAGCTTTACTAGACTGGGTCTCCCTCCTCCTCTCTAATGTATCTATACTAGACTTGTTATCCCTCCTCCTCTCTAATGTAGCTGTAATATTCTGGTTCTCACTCCTCCTCCTCTCTAATGTAGCTGTACTAGATTGGTTCACTCTCCTCCTCTCTAATGTAGCTGTACTATACTGGTTCTCCCTCCTCCTCCTCTCTAATGTAGCTGTACTAGACTGGTTCACCCTCCTCCTCCTCTCTAATGTAGCTATACCCGACTGGTTCTCCCTCCTCCTCCTCTCTAATGTAGCTATGCTAGACTGGTTCTCCCTTCTCCTCCTCTCTAATATAGCTGTACTGGACTGGTTCTCCCTCCTCCTCCTCTCTAATGTAGCAATACTAGACTGGTTTTCCCTCCTCTTTAATGTAGCTGTACTAAACTGTTTCTCACTCCTCCTCTCTAATGTAGCTGTACTAGACTGGTTCTCCCTCCTCCTCTCTAATGTAGCTGTACTAGACTGGTTCTCCCTCCTCCTCTCTAATGTAGCTGTACTAGACTGGTTCTCCCTCCTCCTCCTCTCTAATGTAGCTGTACTAGACTGGTTCTCCCTCCTCCTCCTCTTTAATGTAGCTTTACTATACTGGTTCTCCCTCCTCCTCTCTAATGTAGCTATACTAGACTGGTTCTCCCTCCTCCTCTCTAATGTATCTATACTAGACTAGTTCTCCCTCCTCCTCTCTAATGTAGCTATACTAGACTGGTTCTCCCTCCTCCTCCTCTCTAATGTATCTATACTGGACTGGTTTTCCCTCCTCCTCCTCTTTAATGTAGCTGTACTAGACTGGTTCTCCCTCCTCCTCCTCTCTAATGTAGCTATACTAGACTGGTTCTCCCTCCTCCTCTCTAATGTAGCTATACTAGACTGGTTCTCCCTCCTCCTCTCTAATGTAGCTGTACTAGACTGGTTCTCCCTCCTTCTCCTCTCTAATGTAGCTTTACTGGACTGGTTCTCACTCCTCATCTCTAATGTATATATACTAGACTGGTTCTCCCTCCTCCTCTCTAATGTAGCTGTACTAGACTGGTTCTTTCTCCTCCTCCTCTCTAATGTATCTATACTAGACTGGTTCCCCCTCCTCCTCTCTAATGTATCTATACTAGACTTGTTTTCCCTCCTCCTCTCTAATGTAGCTATACTAGACTGGTTCTCCCTCCTCTCTAATGTATCTATAATAGACTGGTTCTCCCTCCTCTCTAATGTAGCTGTACTAGACTGGTTGTCCCTCCTCCTCCTCTCTAATGTAGCTGTACTAGACTGGTTCTCCCTCCTCCTCTCTAATGTAGCTATGCTAGACTGGTTCTCCCTCCTCGCTAATGTATCTATAATAGACTGGTTCTCCCTCCTCTCTAATGTCGCTATACTAGACTGGTTGTCCCTCCTCTTCTCTAATGTAGCTGTACTAGACTGGTTTTCTATCCTCCTCCTCTCCAATGTATATCTCTGGTAAGCTGGTTCATGTCAAAGAGTCTTCCTCCCACAGGTTGACCTTTACATATATTGTGGTAGCTGTACTTATCATCTGATCTCTGTTCAGCCTTATCTCTGATGAACTCTTAGAATCAACCTCATCTCCCCCACACATTTCACTCTGGGCTGATCTTGAGTCAGAATTGACATTTAGTTTAGTTTTGGCATGAAATGACATTAGGCTACGCCGATATGGGCAATATAACTGCAACTGTAAATCTGATATGACATTCCCAAAGTATGGGCTTGTGCTATCTATTGGAAGAGTTTGTTTGAACATAATGTCATGGCCAACTAATTATATTTTCACCTCCAACAAAATGATAACTAAACTAAAAAGCAAGCATTCACACTGAAGTCTGAGTCACCCCCATCCATGCATTACATTCTACATTCATCCATTCAGTTTTGAGTGGAAATACAAAATAGCCCTAAATGCTTCCTCACCTTTTCCAGATATTGTTAGTATCCCACCTTAACTCTTGGGGCCTCTGAAAGCCCTCCCCACCAGCTGTGGCCCTCCAGGGAAGAAGGCCTACTATCCCTGACCCCTATAGGTTAAAGGTCAAGTGCCCTAACTGCTAGTCCACGTGACTGCTTGGGGCAGAAGAATGTATACCTGCCACTCATTGACACAGCTGTCAGGACCTGTGTTTATAGAAGTACATGTGAAAGCCTCCCTGCAGCTAAGTACATGTTAAAACTAAGAGTTTGTGTAGGGTGCAATTAGGTAGATGTATAGGCATGGTATTGCCATTTGGATTTTCCATGACCCTGCATCTTGAGTTGGAAGATACAGAGAGAGTGAAATAGAGGGAGGGAGGAAGAGAGGTGATCAGTGTAAGTCAGTGGAGAGGGTGAAAAGGTGACCAGCAAGACTGCTGTCAGTAGGTTGTACAGACTTAGATTTGATTTATTTAACCTTTATTTAACTAGGAGAGTCAGTTAAGAACAAATTATAATTTACAATGACGGCCTACCCCGGCAAAACCTGGACCACACTGGGCTAATCGTGCGCCGCCCTATGGGACTCCCAATCACGGCCGGTTGTGATTCAGCCTGAAATCGAAGTGTCTGGAGTGTCTCTAGCACTGAGATGCAGTGCCTTAGACCGCTGTGCCACTCGGGAGCCCAGATACAATGTGAGAGAAGAGAGAGGGAGAGGAGAACAAGAGGAGGAGAGGAGAACAGGGGGAGGAGAGGAAAACAGGGGGAGGAGAGGAGAACAAGAGGAGGAGAGGAGAAGCGGAAGAGGAGAGGAGAACAGGAGGAAGAGAGGAGAACAAGAGGAGGAGAGGAGGAGGAGAGGAGAACCTGAGGAGGAAAGGAGAACCGGAGGAGGAGAGGTGAACCAGCGGAGGAGAGGAGAACCGGGGGAGGGGAGGAGAACAGGAGGAGGAGAGGAGAACAGGAGGAGGAGAGGAGAACAAGAGGAGGAGAGGAGAACCGGAGGAGGAGAGGAGAACAAGAGGAGTAGAGGAGAACAGGAGAAAGAGAGGAGAACAAGAGGAGAACAGGAGGATGAGAGGAGAACACAAGGAGGAGAGGAGAACAGGAGGAGGAGAGGAGAACAAGAGGAGGAGAGGAAAACAGGAAGAGGAGAGGAGAACAGGAGGAGAAGAGGAGGAGGAGAGGAGAACAGGAGGAGGAGAGAACAGGAGGAGGAGGAGAGGAGAACAGGAAGAGAGGAGAACAGGAAGAGAGGAGAACAGGAGGAGGAAAGGAGAACAGGAGGACTAGAGGAGAAGAGGAGAGGAGAACAAGAGGAGGAGAGGAGAACCGGAGGAGGAGAGGAGAACAGGAGGAGGAGAGGAGAACAGGAGGAGGAGAACAGGTGAAGGAGAGGAGAACAGTAGGAGGAGATGAGGAGGAGTGGAGAACCGGAGGAGGAGAGGAGAACAGGAGGAAGAGAGGAGAAGAGGAGGAGGAGAGGAGAACTGGAGGAGGAGGAGAGGAGAACAGGAGGAGAGGAGAACTGGAGGAGGAGAGGAGAACAGGAGGAGGAGAGGAGAAGAGGAGGAGGAGAGGAGAACAGGAGGAGGAGAGGAGAACAAGAGGAGGAGAGGAGAACCGGGGGAGGAGAGGAGAACAAGAGGAGTAGAGGAGAACAGGAGAAAGAGAGGAGAACAAGAGGAGAACAGGAGGATGAGAGGAGAACACGAGGAGGAGAGGAGAACAGGAGGAGGAGAGGAGAACAAGAGGAGGATAGGAAAACAGGAAGAGGAGAGGAGAACAGGAGGAGAAGAGGAGGAGGAGAACAGGAGGAGGAGGAGAGGAGAACAGGAGGAGAGGAGAACAGGAAGAGAGGAGAACAGGAGGAGGAAAGGAGAACAGGAGGACTAGAGGAGAAGAGGAGAGGAGAACAAGAGGAGGAGAGGAGAACCGGAGGAGGAGAGGAGAGGAGAACAGGAGGAGGATAGGAGAACAGGAGGAGGAGAGGAGAACAGGAGGAAGAGAGGAGAACAGGAGAAGGAGAGGAGAACAGGAGGAGGAGATGAGGAGGAGAGGAGAACCGGAGGAGGAGAGGAGAACAGGAGGAAGAGAGGAGAACAGGGAGAGGAGAGGAGAACAGGAGGAGGAGAGGAGAAGAGGAGGAGGAGAGGGGAAGTGGAGGAGAGGAGAACAGGAGGAGGAGAGGAGAACCGGAGGAGAACAGGAGGAGGAGAACAGGAGGAGGAGAGGAGAACTGGAGGAGGAGAGGAGAACAGGAGGAGAGGAGAACTGGAGGAGGAGAGGAGAACAGGAGGAGGAGAGGAGAAGAGGAGGAGGAGAGGAGAACAGGAGTATGAGAGGGGAAGTGGAGGAGAGGAGAACAGGAGTATGAGAGGGGAAGTGGAGGAGAGGAGAACAGGAGGAGGAGAGGAGAACAAGAGGAGGAGAGGAGAACCGGAGGAGTAGAGGAGGAGTAGAGGAGAACAAGAGGAGGAGAGGAGAACTGGAGGAGGAGAGGAGAACAGGAGGAAGAGAGGATAACAAGAGGAGGAGGAGAGGAGAACAGGAGGAGGAGAGGAGAACAGGGGGAGGGGAGGAGAACAGGGGGAGGAGAGGAGAACAGGAGGGAGAGAGGAGTACAGGAGGAGGAGAGGAGAACAGGAGAGGAGAACAGGAGGGGGAGATGTGGGGAGAACAGGAGGAGGAGGGTGGAGAGGAGAACAGGAGGAGGAGAGGTGGGGGAGAACAGGAGGAGGAGGGTGGAGAGGAGAACAGGGGGAGGAGAGGTGGAGAGGAGAACAGGAGGAAGGACAGGAGGAGGAGAGGTGGGGAGAACAGGAGGAGGAGAGGTGGGGAGAACAGGAGGAGGAGAGGTGGGAGAACAGGAGGAGGAGAGGTGGAGGAGGAGAGGTGGAGAGGAGAACAGGAGGAGGAGAGGTGGAGAGGAGAACAGGAGGAGGAGAACAGGAAGAGGAGAGGTGGAGAGGAGAACAGGAGGAGGAGAGGTGGAGAGGAGAACAGGAGGAGGAGAGTTGGAGGGAGGACAGACAGGGGAGGGAGGAGATGAGAACAGTTCATGTAGGGAGTAGGAGTGAGTAGAGTACATGACATTTAGGTTGAGTGTACTCGGTGTAAACCACAACCCCATGTCAGGAAAGGGCATGCAAACTGGTGTGTATGTGTGTGGGAAGAGGTGTACCAGAGTGCCACCTGTTCTTGTTCACATGACTCTGGGGTAACACTCTGAGTCACTCGGGAACAGGCAGCACATGCCACACACAGACACAGATGGCCACAGCACCAGCCAAGGCAGTGCTGCATGTTTGGGCGGATTCACACTGTGGCTTTATGAACCACAGAGTGACAAGTTAACCATGTTTTGACCACAGACTAAAATATTGACCGTTTGTGAACCCCATACTGCAATGTTTGTTGTGTTACCATTCCACCATAGAATGACATGCCAGCCATGTTGTAACCACTTACTAAAATGTTGAGCGCCTTTTGACCCCAAGCCTATAGACTGACCGTGTTGTTGACCATGTTCTGTTTTCCAGGAGGCGCAGACAGACAGAGAGACAGAGGTGTGGTAATATGTTGGTCAACTGAAGCTCTACAACGTCCCTGCCACTGACCAGGCTGAAGACGTGTGATACAGGTAAGCCTCTACTGCTCTGATGGTTTTTACTTCACTGTGTCTGTTACACATATACATACACACACACACACACACACACTTCACTCTCTCTCTCTCCTGGTCTCAATCTCTCTCTCTCTTACACACACATGTGGAGAGAGAGACATGGTGAAAGAGGGAGAGGGAAACTGGGAGTGAGAGAGACTGGGAGAGTGAGAGACTGGGAGAGTGAGAGCCTGGGAGAGTGAGAGCCTGGGAGAGGGAGAGACTGGGAGAGAGAGAGACTGGGAGAAAGAGACTGGGAGAAAGAGAAACTGGGAGACAGATACTGGGAGTGAGAGACTAGGAGACTGGGTGAGAGAGACTGGGAGAGACTGGGAGAGAGAGAGACTGGGAGAGCCTGGGAGAGAGAGCGACTGGGAGAGCCTGGGAGAGAGAGCGACTGGGAGAGCCTGGGAGAGAGAGAGCCTGGGAGAGAGAGAGACTGGGAGAAAGAGAATGGGAGAAAGAGAAACTGGGAGACAGAGACTGGGAGTGAGAGACTAGAGACTGGGTGAGGGCGACTGGGAGAGCCTGGGAGAGGGAGTGACTGGGAGAGAGAGAGACTGGGAGAGGGAGAGACTGGGAGAGAGAGAGAGAGAGACTGGGACTGAGAGAGACTAGGTGAGAGAGACTAGGAGAGAGAGACTGGGAGAAAGAGACTGGGAGAGAGAGAGACTGGGAGAGCCTGGGAGAGAGAGCGACTGGGAGAGCCTGGGAGAGGGAGAGACTGGGAGAGAGAGAGACTGGGAGAGAGAGCGACTGGGAGAGCCTGGGAGAGGGAGAGACTGGGAGAGGCTGGGAGAGGGAGAGACTGGGAGAGAGGGAGACTGGGAGAGAGAGAGAGATAGAGAGAGAAATGTATGATAATTAGAGAGAGAGGAGAGAGACTAGGAGAGAGAGAGAGAGAGATTTATGATAATGAGAGAGAGAGGAGAGATAGTGACTGAGAGAGACTAGGAGAGAGAGACTGGGAGAGAGAGGGGGAGAGAGAGAGAGAGAGAAATTTATGATAATGAGTGAGGCTTGTGTAATGATGGGTGTGAGTCGATCGTTTCTCCTTGTGGTTAATGATGATGTGTCACTGTGTGTGTGTGGAGTAAGATTGACTGGACTTGTAGCGACATGGTCTGAGTCAGGACTGTGTGTGGAGTGGTGAGTGATGATCGTGTCTGTTATTCTCCCTGTCCACACAGAGTGGAGGCTGAGAGGCACTGCCTGCAGCAATGACACATCCTACTACTGTAACTACACACACACACACTCCCTCTCTCTCTCTCTCTCTCTCTCTCTCTCTCTCTCTCTCTCTCTCTCTCTCTCTCTCTCTCTCTCTCTCTCTGTGTGTCTTTCTTTCTCTCTCTCTCTCTCTCTCTCTCTCTCTGTCTTTCTCTCTCTCTTTCTGTCTCTCTCTCTCTCTGTCTTTCTCTCTCTCTTTCTGTCTCTCTCTCTCTCTCTCTGTGTCTTTCTTTCTCTCTCTCTCTCTCTCTGTCTTTCTCTCTCTCTTCTGTCTCTCTGTCTTTCTCTCTCTCTTTCTTTCTCTCTCTCTCTCTCTCTCTCTGTCTTTCTCTCTCTCTTTCTGTCTCTCTCTCTCTCCCTCTCTCGCTCTCTCTCTCTCTCTCTCTCTGTGTCTCTCTCTCTCTCTCTCTCTCTCTCTCTGTCTTTCTCTCTCTCTTTCTGTCTCTCTGTCTTTCTCTCTCTCTTTCTTTCTCTCTCTCTCTCTCTCTCTCTGTCTTTCTCTCTCTCTTTCTGTCTCTCTCTCTCTCCCTCTCTCGCTCTCTCTCTCTCTCTCTCTCTCTCTCTCTCTGTGTCTCTCTCTCTCTCTCTCTCTCTCTCTTTCTGTCTCTCTGTCTTTCTCTCTCTCTTTCTTTCTCTCTCTCTCTCTCTCTCTCTGTCTTTCTCTCTCTCTTTCTGTCTCTCTCTCTCTCCCTCTCTCGCTCTCTCTCTCTCTCTCTCTCTCTCTCTCTGTGTCTCTCTCTCTCTCTCTCTCTCTCTCTCTCTCTGTCTTTCTCTCTCTCTTTCTGTCTCTCTCTCTCTCCCTCTCTCTCGCTCTCTCTCTCTCTCTGTGTCTTTCTCTCTCTCTCTCTCTCTGTCTCCCTCTCTCTGTCTTTCTCTCTCTCTTTCTTTCTTTCTCTCTCTCTCTGTCTCTCTCTCTCTCTGTCTTTCTCTCTCTCTTTCTGTCGCTCTCTCTCTCTCTGTCTTTCTCTCTCTCTTTCTTTCTCTCTCTCTGTCTTTCTCTCTCTTTCTTTCTCTCTTTCTTTCTTTCTTTCTCTCTCTTTCTTTCTTTCTTTCTTTCTTTCTTTCTTTCTTTCTTTCTTTCTTTCTTTCTTTCTTCTTTCTGTCTTTCTCTCTCTCTCTCTCTCTCTCTCTTTCTTTCTTCTTTCTCTCTTTCTTTCTTTCTTTCTCTCTTTCTTTCTTTCTTTCTTTCTTTCTTTCTTTCTCTCTTTCTTTCTTTCTACTAATCTACTAAGGGAAGCTGCATCCTCTGATCTGATTTGGCCTCGTTTTTCCTGGCAGCCATGACAGAAGCCAAATGTGAGTTGGCTTGGGGGTGTGGTTTGATGTTGGTGTCACGCCCTGACCTTAGAGAGCCATTTTATTTCTCTATTTGGTTAGGTCAGGGTGTGATGTGGGGTGGGCATTCTATTTTTGGTTTTCTATGTTTCTTTATTTCTTTGTTTTGGCCTGGTATGGTTCTCAATCAGGGACAGCTGTCTATCGTTGTCTCTGATTGGGAATCATACTTAGGTAGCCCTTTTTCCCTCCTTTCAGTGTAGGTAGTTATCTTTGTTAGTTGCACTATACCCCTGTAAGCTTCACAGTTGTTTTGTTATTTCCTTGTTTTGTTGGCGACATTTTATATAAATAAAAGAAAATGTACACTCACCTCGCTGCACCTTGGTCTCCTTTCAACGACGGCCGTGACAGTTGGTGTTTCTTGGGTGTATCCTTCCCACCACCAAGACACACGCATCTGTCAGAACCTTGTTTTCCCCCACTCAGTCACCACAAACAAACCTCCCGCAGGTGGACTTCAACAACTACAAGCTGATTTGATGTAGATATTCGAAACGAAGCGTTTCGTATCGGGTCCATGTAGGATAAATGGTGCTTTACTTAATACCATAGAAGCAGTGTTATGCCAATATAACAATGTGCACCTTTCATTGTCATTCCCAGCCGTTACAGACACGGTGCCGATCAGCATTTTGTCTGGTGGCAACGGGGTTACCTTGGCGAACATGTCAGAGGGCTCATTCCTTCCTGTACGCTGTCCCATATACAACAGACGTACCCTGATCCTGGTGCAGAAGGTTTCTCCCTCCGTGTATTGAATGATACCATTCAATTCAATAAATAAACAAAGACAACACGAGTAAATTTGTGTCTGGTAAAAAAATGTAGTCCGAGTGCCAGGTCTCCCTCCATTCAGAGACAACAGTACAGAGTGTCAGGTCTCCCTCCATTCAGAGACAACAGTACAGAGTGTCAGGTCTCTCTCCATTCAGAGACAACAGTACAGAGTGTCAGGTCTCTCTCCATTCAGAGACAACAGTACAGAGTGTCAGGTCTCTTTCCATTCAGAGACAACAGTACAGAGTGCCAGGTCTCCCTCCATTCAGAGACAACAGTACAGAGTGCCAGGTCTCTCTCCATTCAGAGACAACAGTACAGAGTGTCAGGTCTCTCTCCATTCAGAGACATCAGTACAGAGTGCCAGGTCTCCCTCCATTCAGAGACAACAGTACAGAGTGTCAGGTCTCCCTCCATTCAGAGACAACAGTACAGAGTGTCAGGTCTCCATCCATTCAGAGACAACAGTACAGATTGTCAGGTCTCCCTCCATTCAGAGACAACAGTACAGAGAGTCAGGTCTCTCTCCATTCAGAGACAACAGTACAGAGTGTCAGGTCTCTCTCCATTCAGAGACAACAGTACAGAGTGCCAGGTCTCCCTCCATTCAGAGACATCAGTACAGAGTGTCAGGTCTCTCTCCATTCAGAGACATCAGTACAGAGTGTCAGGTCTCTCTCCATTCAGAGACATCAGTACAGAGTGTCAGGTCTCTCTCCATTCAGAGACATCAGTACAGAGTGTCAGGTCTCTCTCCATTCAGAGACATCAGTACAGAGTGTCAGGTCTCTCTCTCCATTCAGAGACATCAGTACAGAGTGTCAGGTCTCTCTCCATTCAGAGACAACAGTACAGAGTGGCAGGTCTCTCTTTCCATTCAGAGACATCAGTACAGAGTGTCAGGTCTCTCTCCATTCAGAGACATCAGTATCAAGCCCGCGCGTCAGTCTGGACTTCATCACATCATCTTGCAAGTCTCCATGTGCTGGCTCCATACATGTTTCTGTGAACACACACACACACACACTGTTCTGGTAATATATCTGACCCAGAGACAGGTACTATTTACAAGACAGTCTCCCCATGGACGAGTGTTGGTGAGCGGGCAAGAGGTGAGGCTGGAGGTAAGGTCTCTGTCGGCGCCCCATTGATGGGCATGGCAGTCGTAGATCACCTCCTGGCCCTTCATCAAAGATACTGGTCGGTCACACACACACACACACACACACACACACACACACACACACACACACACACACACACATACACACACACACACACACACACACATACAGAGCACTGATTGCATTCTCAACCTGATCACTGCGTTCCCCTTTCTATTTCACTTCAGATATCATGAAAAGTGACCCACCACCTATATGGTGCTTTTTTTTACATAGGATAAAGTAGAGACTCATGGTGTATCATACACTGCAGTTGAGGAACAATGGGAAAGTCATTCTGCCTTGAAAATTGATCAACTTGTAACCTCACTTTTGAGAAAATGGCCTTGACTCAAATGATGTCAATTAGCCTATCAGAAGCTTCTAAAGCCATGACATAATTTTCTGGAATTTTCCAAGCTGTTTAAATGCACAGTCAACTTAGTGTATGTAAACTTCTGACCCACTGGCATTGTGATACAGTGATAAGTGAAATAATCTGTCTGTAAACAATTGTTGGAAAAATTACTTGTGTCCTGCACAAAGTAGATGTCCTCACCAACTTGCTAAAGCTCTAGTTTGTTAATTAACAAGAAATGTGTGGAGTGGTTGAAAAATGGGTTTTAATGACTCCAACATAGGTTTATGTAAACTCCCGACTTCAACTGTAAATTATGTTTCACAATTTGGTTCTCAAAGTAATGAAGTGGGTTTGCCTTCTGTATGTGTATAAATGATGAGTCTGTGAAAGCTTTTGCAGCTGACAGGGGAAGGTTGCTGGCCGGATTCTTGTCAACATTTCGCTGACTGTTCCATTCATAGGAACGCTCACAGTGAGGGCATGTCTACGTGATACTGCTCTTCTCTCTGCTGCATGTTCAGCTGCAACCTAGACATCTCTCCAACAACTGCAGCAGACAATCTTATGATGTGGTGTTGACTGGGAGGGCCTGTGACAGGGTGATATACACTGAACAAAAATACAGTTTAAACGCAGGACGCAACAATTTCAAAGATTTTACTGAATTACAGTTCATATAAGGAAATCAGTCAACTGAAATAAATCCATTAGGTCCTAATCTATGGATTTCACATGACTGGGAATACATATACACATCTGTTGGTCATAGATACCTTAAAAAAAGGTAGGATCATGGATCAGAAAACCAGTCAGTACCTCGTGTAACCCCCATTTGCCTCGTACGCGTTGATCCAGAGCATCCCAAACATGCTCAATGGGTGATATGTCTGGTGAGTATGCAGGCCATGGAAGAACTGGGACATTTCTAGCTTCCAGGAATTGTGTACAGATCCTTGCGACATGGGGCTGTGCATTATCATGCTGAAACATGAGGTGATGGTGGAGGATGAATGGTACGGCAATGGGCCTCAGGATCTCGTCACGGTATCTCTCTGCATTAAAATTGCCATCGATAAAATGCAATTATGTTCATTGTCCTTAGCTTATACCATCCCATACCATAACCCCACCGCCACCATGGGGCACTCGGTTCACAACGTTGACATCAGCAAACCGCTCGCCCACACAACGCCATACATGCTGTCTGCCATCTGCCCGGTACAGTTGAAACAGGGATTCATCCATGAAGAGCACACTTCTCCAGCATGTCAGTGGTCATCAAAGGTGAGCATTTGTCCGGGTGGCTGGTCTCAGACGATCCCGCAGGTGAAGAAGCCAGACATGGATGCCCTGGGCTGGTGTGGTTTGTGCTCTAGATATGGGTTGCACCTGGGAGACTAATGTGACTGTTTTGTCTAAATTCCACTTAGAGAGCCATGGAAATACTTTTACATTGCTAAAGTAGGCAACTCATTTGTAGGAAACAACTTTACGGTCGTCTCTTCAATCAAATACGGTGGTCCCCTCAATCTTAGTTAGCTGGCTAAAGTTATACTGCACCTAGTCAATCTGGCGGCATCACAATCTTCACAAACAGTTTTCCTACTAATAATTTGCCTTCTGTTGAAATGTTATTGTGTTTCCAAGCCAAATCCGATTTGTATTGAGGTAGGCTAACATTAGCTAGCTAGCCAACTAGTTAGGTAGAAAACATCAAATCAAAATAAAACCATTTTGGTCACATACACATATTTGGTATTTCTCAGATGTTATTGCGGGTGGAGCGTAATGCTTGTGTTCCTAGCTCCAACAGTGCAGTAGTATCTAACAATTCTCAACAATACACACACTAAAGTAAAATAATGCAGTTAAGAAATATAGAAATATTAGGACGAGCAATGTCGGAATGGCATTGACTAAAATACAGTAGAATAGAATACAGTATATACATATGAGATGAGTAAAGCAGTATGTAAACATTATAAAAGTGACTATGCTATGCTAGCGATGATAGTGATAATGATTATCAAAATATACATAACCAGATAAATATCAAGGGGTCTAGCTACCAGTATACTCACCACCACTGGGGACCAACGAAGTCCAACCACCTATTCCACATGATAAGGTCCTTCGGCAGGGCATGCAAACCATAGTTGTTGGCTGTGCATCCTGCTGGAATCATGCATTGCATGCTCAATCCTGATAGGGCTATTCAGTCTCAAACGGCCGCGATTCTTTGAGCGCGTTTGTTTGGGGTGATGAAACAACGGAGCCCACATTCAATGAAGGGAAGCAAAGTGAGCGGAGGGGCGATTTGCACGTGGAGCTTGGCAAAAGGGGGCATGATTTGTTGACATAGTTGTAATCCAAACCCAACCTTCATTTACTCGTTGTGACGCGCTGAGGTCCCAAACTCTGTTTTAGACAAGACTGACTTTATCACCAAAATGATCCTATTTTCACTTTGTAGTCAGTTTTGACACTAGAATACATGTTTGATGCCACATACACTGTTTTCTAAGGGATTGTTTGGTTTTTAGGGGTAGTCACTCTTCAATGTATTTTTCCAGTGTGTGTGTGTGGGCGTCACTTGAGCCTGTACTGTATACAGTAGATGTGTTTGTGTGAAGTAGGAATGACAGGAATCTTTTTGACTTGTACCCATGAGAGGGATGCTATATATATCTGCAGTATGAGAACTGAACTCTCTCCACTCTCCCCGCAGCGCTTCTCTCTCTCTCTCAGTCCCTCTCCTCTCATTACAGTAGGCCCAGTCACTGTAATTACCCTCCACACACACACAATCACAAACACACATCCTTAAGGACTGTGCCCCCGCTTACCCTCCCCTGCTGTGGGAGAGGAAGGGGGATTCTACTACTCAACAGAAAGATATATACACTACTTCACATTCGCACCCACCCCCTCCCTCCCCCCCACCACCACACAGCATCACGCACACACATACTATACACAATACTGTACTATTCAGGTTGAGGAGGGAGGTGTTTTCTTAGCTAAACTGACCAAAAGGCTCCTCCAACAACACATAAAACTTCGCATAATTCTTTCCCTAAACAATGAGAATTTCTATGAACCAGTGGCATATGTGAAAAATCATAAACATCTATGTTTGGTTCAGATGTTGTCAAGACCAGCCTTGATTTGGTCCAAACACAACGTCTTTTCAACTTTCATTCAGAACCGAAAATGTACCTGATTTCAACGTCCCGAAAATAAACATTTTCAACATCCGTATTTTAAACGTCCGGAAAATATGTATTTTCACCTTTCATTCAGAACCTAACTTTAATGTCTGGAAAATATGTATTGATTTTTCTTACTGGGTCTATTTTACATTTGCTGGGGGGAACAAGAAGAGGCTGTTGATTGATGTGGCCGGGGTGGGACTCAAGTGTACCACACACACTGCTTCAGCCCGTAACCCCCCCCCCCCACGATACACACACACACACACACAGCCCCCTGAGTATAAAGTACATTGATGACTGAAAGCTATGTAGTTCATACCCACTCAAACACACATGCATGGGATAGCAGAGAATAAAGAGTGAATACACTAAGCAATATATATCTCTCTATAATGCATTGCTCTGAACACACTCCATCACTTTGTTTTTGACTCGTCATTACAAGATTTATAATCAAACACACACTCTCACATTGACATAGAGCACTCTCACGTTGACATAGAACACACACACATTGACATAGAGCACTCTAACATTGACATACAGCACTCTCACATTGACTAAAACAAGAGGCTGATATGGTCCTGTGCAACTGGGTACTGGACTTCCTGACGGGCCGCCCCCAGGTGGTGAGGGCAACAACATCTCCTCCCCGCTGATCCTCAACACTGGGGCCCCACAAGGGTGCGTTCTGAGCCCTCTCCTGTACTCCCTGTTCACCCACGACTGCGTGGCCACGCACGCCTCCAACTCAATCATCAAGTTTGCGGACGACACAACAGTGGTAGGCTTGATTACCAACAACGACAAGACGGCCTACAGGGAGGAGGTGAGGGCCCTCGGAGTGTGGTGTCAGGAAAATAACCTCACACTCAACGTCAACAAAACTAAGGAGATGATTGTGGACTTCAGGAAACAGCAGAGGGAACACCCCCCTATCCACATCGATGGAACAGTAGTGGAGAGGGTAGCAAGTTTTAAGTTCCTCGGCATACACATCACAGACAAACTGAATTGGTCCACTCACACAGACAGCATCGTGAAGAAGGCGCAGCAGCGCCTCTTCAACCTCAGGAGGCTGAAGAAATTCGGCTTGTCACCAAAAGCACTCACAAACTTCTACAAATGCACAATCGAGAGCATTCTGGCGGGCTGTATCACCGCCTGGTACGGCAACTGCTCCGCCCTCAACCGTAAGGCTCTCCAGAGGGTAGTGAGGTCTGCACAACGCATCACCGGGGGCAAACTACCTGACCTCCAGGACACCTACACCACCCGATGTTACAGGAAGGCCATAAAGATCATCAAGGACATCAACCACCCGAGCCACTGCCTGTTCACCCCGCTATCATCCAGAAGGCGAGGTCAGTACAGGTGCATCAAAGCTGGGACCGAGAGACTGAAAAACAGCTTCTATCTCAAGGCCATCAGACTGTTAAACAGCCACCACTAACATTGAGTGGCTGCTGCCAACACACTGACACTGACACTGACTCAACTCCAGCCACTTTAATAATGGGAATTGATGGGAAATTATGTAAATATATCACTAGCCACTTTAAACAATGCTACCTTATATAATGTTACTTACCCTACATTATTAATCTCATATGCATACGTATATACTGTACTCTATATCATCGACTGCATCCTTATGTAATACATGTATCACTAGCCACTTTAACTATGCCACTTTGTTTACATACTCATCTCATATGTATATACTGTACTCGATACCATCTACTGTATCTTGCCTATGCTGCTCTGTACCATCACTCATTCATATATCCTTATGTACATTTTATCCCCTTACACTGTGTATAAGACAGTAGTTTTGGAATTGTTAGTTAGATTACTTGTTGGTTATTACTGCATTGTCAGAACTAGAAGCACAAGCATTTCGCTACACTCGCATTAACATCTGCTAACCATGTGTATGTGACAAATACAATTTGATTTTGATTTGACATAGAGCACTCTCACATTGACATAGAGCACTCTCACATTGACATAGAGCACTCTCACATTGATATAGAACATGTTCACATTGACATATAGCACTCTCACATTGACATAGAACACTCTCACATTGACAGAGCATTCTCACATTGACATAGAGCACTCTCACATTGACATAGAGCACTCTCACATTGACATAGAGCACTCTCACATTGACATAGAGCAATCTCACATTGACATAGAGCACTCTCACATTGACAGAGCATTCTCACATTGACATAGAGCACTCTCACATTGACATAGAGCACTCTCACATTGACATAGAGCAATCTCACATTGACATAGAGCACTCTCACATTGACAGAGCATTCTCACATTGACATAGAGCACTCTCACATTGACATAGAGCACTCTCACATTGACATAGAGCACTCTCACATTGACATAGAGCACTCTCACATTGACATAGAGCACTCTCACATTGACATAGAGCACTCTCACATTGACCTAAAGACTCCATTCTACTGGTCGCTTTCAGACAGTCACGCAATACGGAACATTGAAAGAACATTCATTCTCATTCTCAATTACATGTCAATACCATGTACTGCTATGTCTTGAGTCTTTCTCTAGTGTGGTTCTGTGTGTGTTCTCTCTATGTGCGTACTTGTATGTGTGTGTATGTGTGCGTATGTGTGTGTGTGTGTCTTGTCCTGTCTTGTCTGGGGGAGAGGAAAGACACCTTGTATGTTCATTGTGCCAGAGAATATCTCCTTGTGAGGTCACGATGTAATTTACTATCGGTAACGGGAACAGGCAGTTCAAACTCATGTTGTGTGTGTGTCCCTGATTTTGTTTCTGTGGGAGAATCATCAATGACACACTCCTATCCTGCTGAGGTGGTGGATCTAAATATACTGTGTGTGTGTGTGTGTGTGTGTGTGTGTGTGTGTGTGTGTGTGTGTGTGTGTGTGTGTGTGTGTGTGTGTGTGTGTGTGTGTGTGTGTGTGTGTGTGTGTGTGTGTGTGTGTGTGTGTGTGTGTGTGTGTGTGACACATGCTGCCTTTAATAACAGACCATGTGTTTGGCATTATTATAGTACCCACATTGGTGAGTCCTGGGGGGATTGAAGTGCCCAGCCATTTCCGTCCCCAGAGAGCCAGAAACCTGGTACAGAACAGAGTTGGGGGTTGATCAACTGCATTATATCCCATGTTCCACATGTACACAACATGACCAATAGTATGTGGACACCTGCTTGTCAAACATCTCATTTTTTAAATCATGGGCATTAATATGGAGTTGGTCCCCACTTTGCTGCTATAAAAGCCTCCATTTTTCTGGGATGGCTTTCCACTAAATGTTGGAACATTGCTGTGGGGATTTGCTTCCATTCAGCTGCAAGAGCATTAGTGAGTTCGGACACTGATGTTGGGTGATTAGGCCTGGCTCGCAGTCGGTGTTCCAATTCATCCCAAAGGTGTTCCATGGGGTTGAGGTCAGGGCTCTGTGCAGGCCAGTCAAATTCTTTCACACCGTTCTCAACAAACCATTTCTGTATGGACCTCGCTTTGTGCACAGGGGCATTGTCATGTGGAAACAGGAAAGGGCCTTCCCCAAACTGTTGCCACAAAGTTGGAAGGACAGAATCGTCTAGAATGTCATTGTATGCTGTAATGTTAAGATTTGTCCTTCAATGGAAATAAGGGGCCTAGCCCGAACCATGAAAAACAGCCCCATATCATTATTCCTCCTCAACAAAACTTTACAGTTGGCACTATGCATGGGGGCAGGTAGTGTTCTGTGACAAACTGACAAATTTGACAAACTGACTTGTTGGAAAGGTGGCATCCTATGACGGTGCCACATTGAAAGTCAGTGAGCTCTCCAGTAAGGCCATTCTACTGCCAATGTTTCTCTATGGGGATTGCATGGCTGTGTGCCTGATTTTATACCCCTGTCAGCAACCGGTGTGGCAGAAATATCCGAATCCACAAATTTGAAGTCGTGTCCACATAGTTTTGTATATATAGTGTATTGTGGAAAAATGTTAAGGCAGGGACAGTACATTGACTTATCAATATTCATTAATATTATCAGTTATTATAATTAACCATTGATATTATTGGTGTTATAAAAGGTTTTTAACAGGGTATAAGATATTTTCATATTATTCTGTATTTGTAATCTATTCTAGTCTTTGCTATTATATTATATTATCGGGCAGGATATCAATTATAGATGGTATTACTGCCCTTAGATCAACATGGGATCATTTTAGACTACAGCAGGATAAATGCTTCAATAGCTGTGATGTCAGGATAGTACATTGTCCAAAAATAGGCAGTCAGACGGAAAAGCTGTCCGGGTGATCAACCGGTAGGTCAGTCACGAAGCGAGCCCACCTTAAAAAAAACACACACACACAGACAGAGGCAGAGGAACACGCCCCGGTAGTCGCGGCTAGAGTGAGTCTCTCGGTATTCGATGCCAGTTTGCTCTGTCAGGGAATTCCGGGGACCATGTGGTGACGTCAGCGAGCGAACGGACAGAGCAGGGCGCAGGAGGGGCGTGTCGTGTCTGTGTGTGGAAGACGCAGCCAGTGGGTTGATGTGTGAATCTGTAGCGATAGCATCATAGCAGATAGCAGAGCCAAGAGACTTGGCTCTGCTTTAAAGAGACTTGTCCCTTTAAAACACAGTTCGACTCAGCGCAACCTAATTGCCTTATGTCGACACAGAGAGAGCGAGAGCGAGAGAGAAGAAGACGAGGACTGTAAAAAAGATAGAAGGCAGGGAGAAAACAAACGGAATAATAAAAAAGAGTATCTCGCTTGTCGACTGAAGCTAGGATTTCAAAGCCAGACAGAGTGACATTAGTTGGGCGTCAAGTGATACAAGTTTACAAGAGCTTCGAAAGGAAGCGAGTGAGACTAAGTGAACTATGTTACATTTGTCTGAGTCGCTGGAATTCAGCTGCACAGAGAGAGAAACTTGCAGATACAGCTCCGACTACTGCCTGGATTCAGGAAACTCCGCAAATACGGACTACAGTGTTACACACTGAAATATTTTTACTAGTGAAAAAAAGCTCGTTTGTTTTGGAAATATTCTCAAGAATTTCTACTACTCCAGACAGCAGTACGTGAATATATATTTATTACTACAGTGTTACATTGTAAATATCTTTATAGCTTGTGTGTTACATTGTGAACGTCTCTTATTACGAGCTGGTTACATTCTGTTGCAATACTATTTGAATGTCAAATGTAACTTTTTATCTTGCGCCGCCGTTTGTCTAATGTACACAGAGAGACATGTTGCCATTGGCCGTTTTTACTTGAGATCTTGTAGGACGAGTTTAAAAATAAAATACAAATCAGTAAAACTTTAGTAATGTGGAAATGTCTACTTTGGGCTTTTCGTCGTTTTCTCTTCGGCATGTTTGTTCATGTCGATTACAAGAGAGCGCGTTCAGAAAGTGACATTTAGCGACGGGGTCGGGGAGCTGGTATTCAGCCTGGTAACGTTACAGTGTACAACATTTAATAGTTAATAGATAAAACCGGAAGACTTGTTTGCTCACGCTGCCTTGTTATCTCTTGTCGTTTGTATCAAATATATTACATGGGGAATACGTCGCCTATTATAATTCCCATTTTAGCTCATTTGTAATGACAAACAGTCTACATAATGGGTTGAATGCGTAAATTACAACAAGGCCATAGTCTATTCTCTTGATGCTTGTGCGATTGTTTTGGTGAATTTATTTTGACAGTAGAAAGAGGGAGGCACTTCAGAAACATAGCAGCATCCCACGTGTGTTTGTGGGACAGATCCGAGGAATATATGGAGGGAGAATAGGGGGGAGAAAGAAATTGCTTGTGTAAAGATCTCCCCCCTCCTCCGGGCCTTTGTTTGTGGGAGGGCTGACTGGGGAAGTGTTGAGTGGGGATGGGCAGACAGGGGGAGGTAGGCAAGCTGCCTTATAAAGCGAATGTATTGCCCCAAGTCAGACCTTCCTCTGGCACACAAAGAGTCGAATTGAAAGGAAGTCATTTGCATCGTCCACGGGGGGAGGGTGGTGTTTTTGGTCTGGTTTTGGTGTGTCACTCACTGTGTCTCAAAATACCCCTTTCTGTCTGGAAGAGCCGTCAGGGAAGAGAAATAGCACAGAACAAGCAATTGAAACACGGTTGGAAAGTTAGCCTGTTACTGACGGTATTCATGATCATTTGACCGGATAAAAAAATAAAGTCGTTCGTGCAAGAACTCGACTCGGTGCTATGCATTTTATGGGCCGTTATAAACCGAGCCTTGTTCCAAGGACCGGCGTGTGCTGGCATGGGGTCGGTGAAACCCTTTGAACCCCACTTCCGATCAATCAAGGCGATAGACATGGAAACGAGTGGCGTGTTTCTTGTTTGGGACTCTTTGAAGTCCGGAGCTGTAAAGTTAGGACAGGTTGAAAGCTGCTTACGAAAATATATTCTCTTTTTTTCTCCTATCATACAGCTCCAGTTTCTTGGCTGAATAGTAGCCAAGTGACTGCTTCTTGCTCTGGCTTGAATCACCCGCCCCCATGTGTCCCATCCCGTGATCTAAATGCGCGTGAATGAACAATCGCCGCCCATTCTACTACATCTATGACGAACATGTACCGTTAAAGTTGTACACACACCAAATATTTGCTGAATATTTTTTTAAAGATGCACCATGCAGAAATCGCTCCGCTATTTACAGGTTGCAAAAATTATATATGAATTTGGTCGGGTTTCCCGAAAAGTTACATATTAAGGCTCAACTTGAGTCAACACTGATGAAAGGGGAATAAGCAGGGCTATAGAAAGTGTAAGTGTGTGTGTATAGGTGTTGGATGAAGATGTTTGGCCCATGGTGTTTTGAGGATGGTGTATCTTACATAATTGACAGGTGGTGTGGGTGTGAGATTGGTTGTAGAAACAGGTGTGGCTTGTGTGTGTAGGGGATGAGTGGCGGTTGTGTAGGAGGTGTTTGTGGCATGAGTAATGTGGGTCAGTAGGCTAGTTTACATTTCTTAGTCACCTAACACTTCCTCGGTCGTTGAGGGAGGTTGTGATGAAATGGGGTCAGTGTGTCGGTGTATCGTGTGAACATCTCATGTTGTCTCAGGCCCTCTGACATTATTTTCATTGTATTGCGCCCGTGAAAAAACAAAAACTTTCATATTGTGTGTGTGTGTGTGGGTGGTTACTTGGGTCAGAGGCAAGGGGAACTAACTCGATGATGTCAGACACTAAAAGCCTTGTTTTACTCTACCTGAAACGAAAGGTGTAATTTCTTCAACAAGGAAGTGGAGCACAGCATTTGTCATGCTGCAAACAATAACATGAACTTCTGTCCTATCTCAAACATCTAGCAGGCCATTTTGATAACAGTCCAACATATTATCAGGCAAACTTTTCGGCTGATTACTTCCACCTATCCAATCCTTTCAAATATACAGGAGTGGATTATAGAGAGTAGGGCCTAGAGGTCCATTAAGAATAAGAGCAAGTGTATTGATAGGAGAGCAAAGAAGCAGGGTGGGTGAGAGGAGGAGGAGGTGCTAGGAATTACTGGGGTAAAGCTCAGGCAGCTCTGTGTGGAATTCCACCTAGCAGTGTTGAGGCCTCTAGCTGTGACTCTATGGAGACCGACTGGCTGGTGTACCACACCGTGTGTGTTGACTCTGTCAGCGAGGTAGTTCTGTGTTCCTGTTATGAAGTTCCAGAACCATCTCTGTGTGTGTCATGAAAGCTCCCTCGTGGGATCTGTGACTATTCTTTAGCTTCGTTATCCCTGGCAAAGTGCCACCGATGATGCAGAGGTGAAAGGGAGGTGTATAAACGTGTGTGTGTGTATGACTAACACACCACAACACACACAGGGAAGGAATGTGCTGTTTTTTCCTCTGTCACCCCAGTGACTACTTCACTCCAACCCCTGAGAGAGCGAGGCCAAGAATGAGTGTTTGAAAGGGAGAGGAAAGAGATGTGAGTATTAGAAAAACAAAGAGCGAGAGAGAGGTGAGGACAATCGGTAAACGAACAGTCCAGTGTTCTTTGGGCTATATGAACACACAGTTCAGTCTGCCGTAACAACAGAAATGCATCATTATCACTGCTTTATGTCTGTTCAGAGAACTAGAGCTGTGTAGTTATTACCTACCAACTATAATATGAACACCGGACTGGACGGTAAGCTGTACCTCATCTGGCTTTGACTCCGATGGGGAACTTTCAGTTCAAGAGGTTTGTTGACTACCGACAGTCATGTTCTCTGCTCGGTCCCGATAGGCAGGCACACACACGCGCTCAGATAGGGGTCGAAGTGTGTCGAGGGTCAGGTTGGCCTTGATGTTGTTGTTCAGTGGAGACTTAATCGCAGACCTCCAGCTCTTGGAAGGAACATAAAGGACAACCTGATTCTCAACAGACTCTCACTCCTATCTCTGCCTGTGTGTGTGTGTGTGGGGGGGGGGGTTCAGTCCAAGAGGTTTGTTGACTACCATCAATAATGTTCTCTGCTCTGCTTTTTCCCGATTGGCGCACACACTCTCAGATGGGATGTGTTGAGGGTCAGGTTGAAAATGAGGGGCTGATGATGAAAAGTAGCTGCTCTTAGCTAACTCGGGTGCACGCATCATATTTCACTGTCTGAAATGTATGTTTTTAATTGCACGCGGTTCCTTTAAATAACCTGCCAGTGCTACAGGTTGACCTTAATGTTAATGTTCTTGGAATGGAGAATGTTCAACCTGTACTAGGGAATAGAGAATGTTCAACCTGTACTAGGGAATATAGAATGTTCAACCTGTACTAGGGAATAGAGAATGTTCAACCTGTACTAGGGAATAGAGAATGTTCAACCTGTACTAGGGAATAGAGAATGTTCAACCTGTACTAGGGAATAGAGAATGTTCAACCTGTACTAGGGAATAGAGAATGTTCAACCTGTACTAGGGAATAGAGAATGTTCAACCTGTACTAGGGAATAGAGAATGTTCAACCTGTACTAGGGAATAGAGAATGTTCAACCTGTACTAGGGAATAGAGAATGTTCAATCTGTACTAGGGAATAGAGAATGTTCAATCTGTACTAGGGAATAGAGAATGTTCAATCTGTACTAGGGAATAGAGAATGTTCAATCTGTACTAGGGAATAGAGAATAGTGGCAAAAGTCAATCTCTCTTGAGAAAGTACTTTCTCTCTGTCTGCATCTCTCTCTCCACCTTAATAACCGTCTGCCGCGACGCCACCGATACCACGGCAACCGTTGTCTAGGAAACAGAGTCTCAGCTCTGTTGTGGTCTGTGCGTGTTTTTGGGGGAACTAATCGGGGTGCTGACTTGTTTGTTTGTGTCTGTCTTTGCTCTAGATTCTGGGAAGTGAGGCCATTGGTAGTACTGAAGACACTGGCTGGGGGAGGGGGGACTTTGGGCTGTTCTGTCCCTTTCTGGTACCTTCAGACAGAGAAAGCAGGGTGTCGTGTGTGTGTGACGCTGTTTCCCTGTGATGATGTGAGCCGCCGTGTTCGGGGAAAAGGCAGGTTGTTGTTTGAAGTGAAGGAACGGGAAAGTGAGTGAGTTTGATCAAGTGTTATTGTCGATAGTGAACGTAAACACACGCTTATGGTCGTTCAGATTTCGGCGGCACAAATGTCACAACATATTTCTATATAGTCACATATACAGTTTTCGGTCTCTCACAGACATTCGTATAGTGAGTCACTGCTTCACATGCTCACACACACTGGCACGCACATCTGTGTGTGAGTGCTCAGAGGAAGGCATGGGCTCTTGGTCTGACTGACTATCTCCCGCTTGGAGTCATGCTGTTTCTGGAAAACGCGAAAAGAAGAACGTCACCCCTTCTTGTGAAGTCTTGTTCTGCGAAAGAGATGTTGAGGACATCTGCTTGAGTGACTGACTGGAAATCACCTTACCCTACCCCCACACGCGTCAGTCAGCCCCCTCAAACTTTATTAGTGGACGATCAAGAAGAAAAACTGCCTTCAGCCTTGTTTATGGTCCGTTAATGTTCAAATGCCTCGGTTCCGTTTGTTTTGCTTTCTGCTCTAGAGCCTGTGTCTTTGGTTAAACACGTGGATGACAGGATGACGTCATGCCTGTCTGACATGGATTCAAGGGTTTTAGAGGTGAAACCCTGTTAATGGTTTTGTATTGACTCAGGTTTACTCTCACTCAGTCACATATTTACACGTTCTTATTTTGTCCGCACGCGCACACACCGCTTCTGTTCCGCAGGAAACTACTATTGATGCCCTCTGCCATCCTCAAGGCACACACACACACTGACAGTTGTTACAAGCACAGGTGCAATGGCAGTTAGATAAAACGGCTCTTGCTGTTTCCATCTCCTCAACCTGCGTAAACCAGCAGGCTGCCAAAATACCACACTAGACTTTCAGCCTTGTACGTGTACGAGAATGTAAATATCAGACCATTTCACCACGTCTGTCAGTAAAAGTCATGTTAGAGGATCCAAAGAGGGAGAGAGGGGTGTTGGGCATGGCTTTCCTCTTGAGTGTACTCTGCGACTTGGACCGACTTTTCAGAAACCACACATGTTCAGCTTCACTCCAGCCAGGATGAAAATCCACGTTCTCCAACAGAATGGGGGATAGGAACATATTTCTGCCCTCTCTCTCTCGCTCCGGTTCTCTCAGCCTGCGTTGTCTACCCTTATTCTTGGGATGTGACAGTAAAAAGGTGAGAGGTTGTCCGTTTTAGAAGGCCAAACAGATAGACCTAAAGAGACAGAGCAGCAGTACTATAGTTAGTGTGGAGGAAGAGTTACCTCTGTTCTCTACTCACCATAAATAGTCGCTGTAGGATGTTCTCTGTGTGTGTTTGACCATATCGGTGCTCTCCCGGTTTGTGTAGGCGGTAGTGTGTGTGGGAAATGCTTGGCTGCGTTGGTGACGAACTTGCCTGCATCACACACACACACACACACACAAACAAACACACGCTGTGGGAGCCTGGCAACGGAACGGACGCAGGCAGGCGGTGTGTTCCCGGCGGTGTATGTGTGTGTTTCCTTAAACTCAATCCCTTTTTGGGGCCAGGTATGTAATGGACCAGTGTGGGGAGAAACCCACAGGCCTTTCTCCTCCCTCATCTCTCGAACTCGCCAGACACGCCGGAACCTTCTTTCTCTCTCTCTCGCTTTCTTATCAAATTGATCACTTATCTCTCGGCCTGTCCGGAACTAGTGTCTGTAGGTCGTCATCTTTACGTCATCCTTTATCTCTCTCCTGCGCTCTCTCTGTCTCTCTCACTCGCTGTCTCTGTGTGTGTTCCTAGTCTGTTATCTATGTTTAACTGAGTCCTTCTATGTCGCTTGTCTGGCTCTGGACCAAACCACTATGAGGCTGGCAAGGGAGTTCTCTGTTTGTCTCATTACTGGAGTCAGACGGGGGGTGAGGGTGATTTGGTGGCTGACCGAATGTTTGTATTTAGCTTTGTAACAGTGGTAGTTGACTTCTAGTGGCTTATCATAGTATACTTCTATTTTTATTTTTTACAAAAATAGTTTTATTTCCATATCCACCGAATATGTGCAGTGAAATGTGTTGTTTTACAGGGTCAGCCATAGTAGTACACTACTATTCAAAGCTGAGTACACCGAATGTACCAAACATTAAGAGTATATTGTCTTTCACCCTCCTCCTTCCTTTTACCCTCCAGAACAATTCATCAGTCAACAATGTGTTGACTCCAATGCTTTCCACAGTTGTCAAGTTGGCTGGATGTACTTTAGGTGGTGGACCATTCTTGATACACACAGGAAACTGTTGAGAGTGAAAAACCCAGCAGCGTTGCAGTTCTTGACATAAACCGGTGCGCCTGGCACCTACTACTATACCCCGTTCGAAGGCACTGATATCTTTTGTCTTGCCCATTCACCCTCTGAATGGCACACATACACACTCCATGTCTCAAGGCTTAAAAATCCTTCTTTAACCTGTCTCCTCCCCTTCATCTACACTGATTTGAAGTGGATTTAACAAGTGACATCAATGAGTGATCATAGACTGACCAGGTGAATCCAAGTCTATGAGGGAAAGAGCAGATGTTCATAATGTTTTGTTTACTCTGTGTATATTAGATGTGAGTCTTGAGTAATGTTTTGGTAGTTATGGTTAGGAACGTTTAGCATGATGATGATGATGGCATGGCCCTAGCCTCTCTCTACCAGAGTGGTAGCCAGGTTTGTGATGCTGTAACCGTGGTGACGGAGGTGTTGACTGGAACAGGTCTTTAACGTCTGTCGTCATGAGAGTTTCACTGTTACCCAGGTGACATACAGGGGCAACCGTGGGAATTCACACATTGGAACATTCGTTATGTTGCACAACATTCTTAGTTGCAATCTTCATTCTGCTGGTGAGATTCTGCGGTCTGTGTGGTAACTTCATTGTAGTTAGTAGGAATTCCCCTTACCCAATTGGGGAAATCGGCAACACCACAAGAGAACGCAGCATCTAAAAGTGACTAATAAGCCCCACTGTAATTTTATCATGGTAAGGTGGTCTGGCGATTCCTGTGTTAGCCATAAACCCCCGACCTGCCTATCTACATGTTTCACCATAACACCGGTTAACTAACCACCGATGACGGCACCTGAGAAATTCCCTGAGACGTCACACTGTCACTAGCAACACCCCCGGTCACCTGACCGTAAGTGGCGTCCCAGTGGGAGGGGGAAGGGGGTGAAGTGTTAAGTTTGGGGTAAGCCCTTTCCACCGACCGCTGGGCGTGGCGCTGACTCACTCACCGGGGGGGGGGGGGGGGTTCCCTGTGCTGTGACAGCCCGGATGCAGCGTATCTTCACACACAGACACAGCGTACTGACAGATATAATCAGTTGTCTGTCAATCTATATAACCTGAGAAAGCTTGTCTTAGCTTCCTAATATTATCCGAAGTTTCTCACCCATCCCCAGTGTTCAGTTCCCCATGCTGCACGTTTGTTAGTTTCGTTTTCCTCTCTCCTTTTCTCTCTTCCCCTCATCAGTCTCTCTGTGCCTCCTACCCTCTCCTCTTCCCCCCGTTCCCTCCCTCCCTCTTGTTGCTGCGCTACAGTTTCACGTGTGATAGTTGACTTAACGTGCCGACCTCTTCCTGTGAGAGGCTACTGTTGTTTATGTAGCAACAGCCCT
Organism: Oncorhynchus kisutch; assembly: GCF_002021735.2. Classification (NCBI taxonomy): domain Eukaryota; kingdom Metazoa; phylum Chordata; class Actinopteri; order Salmoniformes; family Salmonidae; genus Oncorhynchus; species Oncorhynchus kisutch. The sequence continues at coordinate 18,949,345 of NC_034189.2, read as the reverse complement.
TGTGCCTCTAACACAGTTATTCTCACCATTGTGTGTGTGTGTCTGTGAGCCCCCTCTCGCTTTGTGTTGTCGGTCCCCTGCTGATTCACCCTTTCCCCTCCTGCCCTCCCTGGGTTTCCACACACCCGCCGTGTCGACTAGGGAGTCAAAGCAGGGGAGAAGAGCGGAGGGGTGATGTCTCCATGTTCTTAGTAACCGTGGGAGAGAGCGAGACAGAGAGAGGAGGTTAGACAGTCATACTAATATCTAAAGTCCCTGTCTGTCTCCTGACTCTGACTGATAAATGCAGTGTTGGACAGGTCTGGTTTCTCAGATCCGTTGTCGTTCTGGAGAAGTCTACCGATGCTGTCTGATGTAATAATATGAGTACAGCTATTGGGTCATTCCACCTCCATAAAGCACCAGAAAGAGGATTTCAACACCCACCATCTCAGATTGTTCTGAAATAGTTTCTGTATGTAGAAACCGATGCGATAAGCATTCCGGAAACATTATTTCTTTATTTTTACAATTAGATTTCTGAGAAATTACGCTAATTGATTGCACCCAAGTTGGCTATTTTAATTTATTCATATAATAATCAATAAATATAGTACCTAACATCCATTTCAGACCAGAATAGGAAACTATATTTATTGGAAAGGAGCATCAAGATCACTGTGCACTTTCACCACCCTGTGAAGTTCATCAGACGTTATTTCATCTGTAGCCCAATAAACTGCATGGTTTCCCGAGTCGTAGTGGGAGGACCACACACCATATCATCACGTCACTCCAAGTTTACTTCCACATGATGGTTGTTATATCAATATTTGCACATAAAGGCGTTTCTGCCACCATTTCTCGCGTAACACTTTTACCGACAAAAAGATCCAACCGCGTCAAACGCACACGTGATCTGTCGGATATTTATAAAATTGTACTGAAACACAACAGCTGTGTTTTCATCACAGCTTTTGTGATTATTTTTATACGGTATGATATATGTACCATGTTTAATACCTAATATGCATAAAAACTGTGGATGGAAACATGCTTAGTGTTAGAAAAAAGTTTGATCCATATCGCATATTAGGTACTATAATTATTGAATATTAATTGAATCGTATACATTACAATGGCCAATTTGGGTCAAATCAATTAGCTTCATTTCTCAGAACAAATTGTATTTCAACAAAAGTAAGTTTCCGGAACGCTTATCTCATCTGTTTCTAACAACAAAGGATTTCAGAAGAATCTGAGATGGCTTTCTGAAATGACATGGAACAGCCCTATTGTCCGATACATACAGCTATTGGCTAATTGGGATTGTGTGTGAACAGATGTTGTTGCGATCTTGATATTAAATCTGACTCTTTCTTCTGATTGGTCCAGGGCTGAAGAGATCCCAGAGATGATTGGCTGTAGAAGCTGAGACTTGACGAGACAGCGGATCTTGAATTAGGTGCTATTCTGAAAGGTAACTGTGTGTGTGTGTGTGTGTGTGTGTGTGTGTGTGTGTGTGTGTGTGTGTTGCTTGTGTATACAGTGCATTCGGAAAGTATTCCGACCCCTTGACTTTTTCCACATTTTGAGACGTTAGACTTATTCTAAAATGGATTAAATTAAATGTTTTCCTTTTGCAAATGTATTAAAAGTTTAAAAAAATACCTTATTTACATAAGTATTCAGACCCTTTATGAGACTCGAAATTGGGCTCAGGTGCATCCTGTTTACATTGATGATCCTTGAGATGTTTCTTCAACTTGATTGGAGTCCACCTGTCAAAAGAATTGTCCATAGAGCTGCGAGACTGTGTTGAGGCACAGATCTGAGTAAAGGTACCAAATAATTTCTGCAGCATTGATGGTCCCCAAGAACACCGTGGCCTCCATCATTCTTAAATGGAAGAAGTTTGGAACCCCCAAAACTCTTCCTAGAGCTGGCCGCCCGGCCAAACAAAGTAATCGGGGGAGAAGGGTTTTGGTCAGGGAGTTGACCAAGAACCCGATGGTCATTCTGACAGAGCTCCAGAGTTCCTCGGTGGAGATGGGAGAACCTTCCAGAAGGGCAACCATCTCTGCAGCACTCCACCAGTCAGGCCTTTATGGTAGAGGTGCAGGATGGAAGCCACGCATCAGTAAAAGGCACATGACAGCCTGCTTGGAGTTTGCCAAAAGGCACCTAAAGGACTCTGGCCATGAGAAACAAGATTCTATGGTCTGATGAAACCAAGATTGAACTCTTTGGCCTGAATGGCAAGTGTCACGTCTGGAGGAAACCTGTTACCATCCCTACGGTGAAGCATGGTGGTGGCATCCTGCTGTGGGGATGTTTTTCAGCGGCAGGGACTGTGAGATTGAGGGAAAGATGAATGGAGAAAAGTATAGAGAGATTGTTGATGAAAACCTTATCCAGAGCAAGGTTCACCTTACAACAGGACAACGACCCTAAGCATACAGCCAAGACAACGCAGGAGTGGCTTCGGGACAAGTCTCTGAATGTCCTTGAGTGGCCCAGCCAGAGCCCGGACTTGAACCCGATCGACGATGTCTCTAGAGACCTGAAAATAACTGTGCAGCAACGCTCCCCGTCCAACCAGACAGAGCTTGAGGATCTGCAGAGAAAAATAGAAGAAACTCCCCAAATACAGGTGTGCCAAGCTTGTAACGTCATACCCAAAAATACTTGAGGCTTTGATCGCTGCCAAAAGTGCTTCAACAAAGTACTGAGTAAAGAGTCTGAGTACTTATGTAAATGTGATATTTCAGTTTGTTTTATACATTTGCAAACTTAAAAAAAAAAAAAAAAAATTTGTTTTGTCATTATGGATTAGTGTGTGTAGATTGAGGGGGGAAAAACAATGTAATCCATATTAGAATAAGAATGTAATGCAACAAAATGTCAGTCTTTTAGAATGAGCTGTGTGTGTGTGTCTTTCTATGTGTCTGTGGGAATGTGTAAACCAGTCTGAGCTGTGTGTGATCTCCTAGTCTCTCTTTCCATGGCATTAGTGTGTGTGTGTCTGTCTAGGCTGTCGTTATCCCACTCACACACGCGTACACACAGATGAGTAGAGGGGGAGTGTCAGCGTGGCTCGGTGTTGTCTTTATTTCCGTCTCCCTGGAAGCTAAAAACGGAGCGCCTGAAATATCTTCCCCCTAGGCTTTTAATAGCGAGGCGGCGCGAGGGAGGGAGGGATACGGGAGGGATGAGGGGGAGGAAGGCCCCACACATGCTAGCAGAGCTTATTTAGGAACCAACTCTGACTAGAGTGGAGCTTCCTGCTGGCTCATCGTCACACTGTGTGTCTGTCACGGGTGTGTGTCTGTCACGGGTGTGTGCTCGTCTCCATTTTTAACAGGAATCTCCTTCTGTCTTCTGTAACTCTGTGTTGGACAACATGGGCCTTTTCTAGCTGAGTCTTCTCTGTTTCTTAGTGGTTGTGATCCTGTGTGTCAGCATCACTTTTTCTGGGTGATGTGACTTTTTGCATGTGTGTCACCGTGTGTGTCACCGTGTGTGTCACCGTGTGAGTGTGTGTGTATATATATACCATGCTATTTTCTGTGTTCTCCAACTTTCTTTGTTTGCCTCTCTGCCACGTGTGGGAAGGTGTGTGGGAAGGTGTGTGGGAAGGTGTGTGGGAAGGTGTGTGGGAAGGTGTGTGGGAAGGTGTGTGGGAAGGTGTGTGGGAAGGCGTGTGGGAAGGCGTGTGGGCGTGAGATATAGGCAGCACAGCCCCTCCCTCCTTCCTTGAAGAGCACTTTTATTTTCCACCCATCTCTTCTTGGTCTTCTATCCTTCCTTCCTGTTCAGACCCTCTGTTGTGTCTTCCCCCTGTCCCTCTCCATCACGCCTGTTCTAATAATGGGATTAAAACCTAGTGGATCCAACACACACACACACACATATATATATATATATATATATATATATCTATATATATACTCTACAGATCTATGCACGCGCACACACAGTACAGCCACACACCCTATACCCTTGGTTAGTCTGTGTGGGTCTCTACCCCCTGTAGGGATTACAGTAACCTCAGGACTCCCCTGTCATAGGTCCACCAACTCCCCCAGAACCATCTGTGCTCTGTTAATAATCCTTCAGTCAGCTACAGCAGAGCTACCGTGGCCCCCTAGGGGCTGGGACACAGTGCAGCACTACCAGAGTGTACTAGCTAATTATACCGACACACAGACAATCTGGTTAGACTGTAATACCTAGAACTACTGTCTGTTGTGTAATAGTTGTTAAACTATTGTGAAGTTGACACATTTCTGCAGATAAACAGTTAGAGCTGTACAATGTCTGCTGCCTCCCTCCAACTCAACACACTGCATTTCAGTCACTGAGACGTTTGTAAGCTCTTTCCTCTCCAACTGTTCCATATCTAGACTTTCTACCTCTTCTTCCTTCCTCTGTCCTGTCTCCTCAGTCTCAACCCCTCCTCTCTGTCTGCAGTGTGTTCTGCTCTAGAGCTGAGCTATATAATGGAAAACCTACTGGCAATTATTGACTTGCACCTCTCTCCCCTTCTCTCCCTCCTTGTTCTCTCTGTCTCCTCTCTACCTCTTATTCTCTCCTATACCTCTGTATTTTTCTCCTCTCGTTCCCGCTCCCTCTCTAGCCTAACAGGCTGTATAGTATTGGTGTTGAAGACAGGTGTGTAGTCTTCCCTTGGTCTTTGGTGTGTGGCCTTCTCTGTGCTGCAGTGGAGGGCTTCACAGACACAGCTACTGTGGTGAGTAGAAAGCGTGCACTTTGTTGACTGTGTGCCTGTGTGTTTGTGCATGTGTGAGAAAAAGAGGGGAGTGTATGTGAGAAATTGCGTGTTAATTAAGGAAATTCCTCAGCAGAGGGCACACGTTGTGTACATGCTGAGTGTGCATCTCTCCTGTGTGTGTGTGTTCCATATATTGAGCCCCGCCCTCTTCCTCCTCCAGGCTGGATGCATCACGCAGTAGAGCAGTTTGGTGGGCGTGGCACACGGGACTCCTTCCCTCTGGACGGACTCAGCCGGGTACCATGGACTCCCGTTGTCAACCGCGCCACCTGGGCGCAACCTGCCAGGTATGTTAGGTTTCCACGGCAACCAACAAGCCTCACACACACACACCCACCTACTGGTCAATTAATTACACCTACACTAACTGACTTAGACCTCAAGTGAGAGAGTTTGAAGCTAAGACCACACGTTCAGTGTTAATTGTTCTTTTAGTTTAAGGTGTATATTTCTCTCAGGTTAACAGGTCTCACTGTATTTAGTCCTGGTCTGACTCTTATTCTTGTTCTCTCTACCAGGTTTTCGCCAGGTGTCAATCAACACCAGCTCCTCCCCCATCTAGCGCCAAGTCACATGGGCGGACTGAACCATCCCAGTAAATTCTTCAATAATGGGTGAGTCCGGCATATGTTCCATTGGGCTAGCTGTAGTCTCCGCCTTGTCTTTCCTTGTCACTACACTCATAATACTGTAATCTGACTCTCTCTCTCTCTGTCTCTCTCTCTGTTCCCAACAGGCCCATGCAGGTTCGTGGTGGGGAAAAGCTGGAGCTGTCCCAGGCCATGTCACCTAGCCTCCAGAGAGGGGACCTGCAACGCCCCCCTCCTCCCCCCCACCGGGTGTGGGAGCAGTTGGGTCAGCTGTATGACTCCCACCCCCCTCCTCATTCACTTGTACCCCTACCCGGCGACCACGCCCCCCGCCTGCACAGCGGTGGATACAGCACTAGGCCTCCTACCCACCTGCCTTCCAGACCCAATCAGCTACTGAAGGTGAGAGAAGGGGCCAGTGATATCATCTGACAGGACGAGTGTAGATAAACGAGTGGCCTATCAGTGAGTGATGATTAAAGGCGGATGTCTTGTTAGGAGATGTAATGCTGACTTTTCCTCACTCTCCTCACTCTCCTCTTCTCTCTCTCCTATCTGTCAGTATGAGGGTCCTCAGGAGCACCATGTTCCCAGGGGTCCAGCATCACTGGGTGATGATATGTGGTCTCAGGTACAGCAGCAGCAGAGGGGTTACCCAGGGAAAATGCTGGGGGGGCAGCTGAAGAGGCCGGCCCCCCCTCTCGGGGAGCACTCGGTCATCCAGCACACCCCGCCCCCCTCCCTTCACCACTCCTCTCGCCCCAATGAGGACTGCCCCAGTCCTAGCAAGAGGAAGAGGAGTTCTGAGCAGGTACGTTGGATGACAGAAACCACTGCAATCAACACTTCACTCACGCAGTTACTTTTACTTTACACATACAGGATAAAGAAATCCAAGTCTATACTCTCTCATATGTAGCATCAGGTGATTGCATAGAATTATTTGTGCCCTTTTGATATCTCAACTTAGTTTGTTGTTGTAATTTGACCATGTTGTCTTGATGGGACCTGCTGTAGTATTTACATTGTTACTCTACTCCTCTCCAGATTCCTCACCCCGGCATCCAGAGGTTCTCTGGCCCAGGAGGACAGCAGCAGCCCCCGGCCCACCTCCCCCCTCCCCCATCCAAACCTGCCTTCTGGAACCCCATACACAAGGGGAACGCCCCCTGGGCCCAGCCCGAACGCAGGAACGGGCCTCCAGAGTTCCAGATCAGACCTGTAAGAACACTACCACATCGTCAAGAGAATTCACTGTACTTATCAGGTGTTCTTATCAGGTGTGCTTATCAGGTGTGCTTATCAGGTGTGCTTATCAGGTGTGCTTATCAGGTGATTATTATAGTATTTGTTGTTGGTGGAACTTGGTTTGTTGTGTTTGACATAAAGTAACATGTCAGTTTATGAGATGCAGGTTAGGTGGTCAAATAGTTTGTCTATGGTCTCCTAGCCCACAAGTTCTTACCTGATCGTGTCGCTCTCTTTCTCTCTGGTAACAGGACTCAGCCAAGTCAAGTCTGGGCGGCTACACCTACAAACCTCCCCCTCCCTCCGCCCCTTCGCCAATCTCCCCAACCCGCATCTCCTCCCCGGGAGACTACCCCCAGGGGCGCGGAGCCCCCCCCCCACCCCACAAGCCCCAGTTCCCACCTCAGGCCCTCAATCAACCCCCCCACAATAACCACCCCCAGTACCCCAAACAACCAGCTCCAGCCCTGCCTCTCATGGGGATGGAGCCCCGGGGAGGTCCTCCTACCCCCCAGAGAGGCCCTACCACTGGGGGCCGAGGAATCAACAACCATCCCCCCTCTCATCCTCCTCACCACCAAGCTCTAGCAAGGGGGGACAGTAGAGGAGACAGGGACAGTAGGGAGCCCCCCCAACCCTCACCAGCAAACCACACCGGCGTGCCTTACAACCACCACCCTCACTTCCAGCCCCACGCGGGGCTGGGGCACATGGCCCCCCTCCCCCCTGCCCCTGCCTGCAGCACCGCTGTACCTCCGCAGCACAACCCCACCACCCCACACCATGAGGCGTGGAGGCCCCAGGGCCAGGGGAGGCCACAAAGCAACCACCCCCTGGTGAGTCCTGGTTTCCCAGCAGAGCTAATGTTGCACCCAGCCTCCATTTGTTAATGCGTGATCTCCGCCTTTTTCACACTGATTATTTTCAAAATCCCGAATCGACGCCCGGCGGGCTGACTGGGCACTTCACGTAGACCCGAAGAGTCCGTGAACAACTCCCATTTTACCTACTCATTGTCATTTAGTGGAGGGTTCTGTTTGGAATTGATTGGGCTTAGTTAATGGGCTTAGTTAATGGACTTAGTTAATGGACTTAGTTAATGGACTTTTGCCAAGAGGGAGTACAGGAAATATAAAGCATATCCATTTTGTTTGCATTGTAGTGAATCGGGTTGGCGTCCCAAATGGGCCATATCAAAAGTAGTGCACTGTGTAGGGAATGGGGTGCCATTTGGGAAGCGACCCGTGTCTGTTTGTATTGCGCAGTATCTTCAGTGTACTAACCTAGCATGTGTCTCTCCCTACAGGAGTCAGGTCTCTACAGGGCAGGGCCGGTATCTCAGGGGCAGCATCAGAACCAGGTCGGGGAGACCCGGGGTCCTGCACCCCTCCAGCATCATCAGCACCCCCGCCCCCACGTCAGCCCCCCTCTGGTCTCCCCCATAACTCCTACCAGGACGCCAGTCATCACCCCCACCTTCACCCCCCATCCCCCCTGCTCACAGTCACATAACAACCGCTACAGTAGTAGTATGACTGGACCTGCACTCTCCACTGTGACCACAGCGCCCCCTGCTGTGTGTTCAGCTAACAACACCCCCAGCAGCAGGAGAGGCAGGGAGACGATGGGAATGCTCCACCAGACCTCAGTTCCATCTCAGCTGGAGAGGGACCCAGAGAGGGGGCCCATCCACCCCATGCTACACCCAGGGTATCAGGGAGCCCGCGTGGGCACTGCCAGCCACCCTCACCCCCAGCGGGCACCACCCAGGCCCCAGCAGCAGCCTAGCCACCACCACCACCAGTCTGTCCAGGGGAAGGGTTACTACGGACGGCCTGAGCCTGATCGCACTCCTTCGTCATCATCCTCAGGACACCAGAGGGCAGGGGAGAGCGTTATCACCAGCAGAGGGTCCTTCCCCAACCCCCTCCCGCAGACGGCGGTCACTAGCTTGCCCCATGACCGCACCATGACCGCCCCCCAACCCCACACGGTCAACTCTGCCCCTCAGCCAGGCTCCAATCCCTCTTACTCCAGACTCTGTGCCCAGTCTACACCCCAGCCCCCCCAGGCTACCACCACCTCAGCCCAGGGGTATCTTAACTCTCGACCCCAGCCACCACCACCCTCAGCCCCCCAGTCCATGGAGGAGGCCCTGGATAAACTGGATGCTGAGCTGCAGGGTCATATGCAGGCCGAAGAGAGGAGAATGGACTGGGAGAGAGAGCAGGAGGAGAGGAAGAGGAGGGACTGGGAGAGAGAGCAGGAGGAGAGGAAGAGGAGGGATTGGGAGAGAGAGCAGGAGGAGAGGAAGAGGAGGGAGTGGGAGAGGGCAGAAGAGGAGAAGAAGAGAAATAAGGAATGGGACAAAGAGCAGGAGGAGAGGAAGAGGAGGGACTGGGAGAGAGAGAGGGAGGAAGAGGAGAGGAAGAAAAGGAGGGAGTGGGCGAGAGAGGATGAGGAGAGGAAGAGGAGGATGGAGAGGAAGGAGGAGATGAGCAGGAGCAGTAAGGGGAGAGAGGAGTCCGCCATCGAGAGTCTGGAGAGACTCCTGTCAGGCAGCACTTCTTCTGCCCCACCTCCTCCTCGCCTGTCCACTGTCTCCACCTCCTCCTTTGTCCTACCTCCACCCCCACCACCCCCCAGCCAGTCCTCCTCCTCGCCCCCCTACCCCTGGCTGAGCCGGGCCGGGGCACCCCCTTGTCCCCCAGGCCAGGCACCACCGTCTCCCGCCCCCCTGGAGAGGTCGCAGCCGCCCCCTCTCACCCCCCAGACGGAGTATGCCAGGGAGAAGCAGAGGCAGAGGGAGAAATGGAGTGGGAGTCCCCAGTCATCATCTCACAGTAGTAACGTTACCTCAGGGAACAACGCCCGGTCCTCGTTGGGGCCCTCCTACCCTAACAACCCCTCTGCTGTTACCTCTTACCCCAACCACCCCTTAAATAACACCACCATGCGAGGCACCCCCCGTCCACCCAAAGACACTCCCCAACCCAAGGAGAAAGCTAGTCAGCAGGCCAGAGGAGGAGTGATGGGGGCTACGGGTCCCCTCCACAGCTCCATCAGCATCACCCTCCGAGAGCCCCCCAAACTCTTCCAGGCTTTCCCCAGGGACAGCCTTTCGTCCGCTACCAACCCCTCCAGAACCACCAGCAGCACCTCCAGCACAGGGGGTCTCCTCCACAAGCGCATGCCCAGCGGAGGCCTAGGCAGCCTGGGTAGCAGCGCCAGCAGCAGCAGCAGCGGAGACTCGGACAGCGCTCAGTTTGAGGAGGAACCATCGGAGCTCTCTACGTTACTCCCGGACGGTCTGGCCAACATCATGGCCATGCTGGATGAGTCCATCAAGAAAGAGGAGGAATCTTTCTATAGCAGCGACCGAAACGGAGCTAGAGAAAACAACACCTTCTCTGATACCGTGCCACCGGACAAGAGCTACCTGTGCGCCCCGGACCTCATTCCGGCGCCCAAGCAGCAACCGCAGGACGACTTTGTTGGGGCGAACCTCCACGCCAGCCCCCCCGTGCTGAGCCGACAGGGCTCCCTGGCCTCCCCCTGCAGTCGGACCTCCTCCCTCAACGAGGAAGAGGAGGAGGGTTGTCCCACCCCGAAACCCGCTCCGGAGCTCCACAAGCCAGCCGTCCCTCTCAACCCCAACCCCCAGTCAGGGACTAACTACAGCCACAGCGACCTGGCTAAACTCTACGGTCTCCCGGAGCCCGCAAAGAGCGAGTGCGACGACGAAGATGAGGAAGAGGAGTCGGAAACCCCGTCCAGTTCCCCTCCCCCGCCCCAGAGGCCCCACCTCCACCAGACGGGGGTGAGCAGCACCTTCAAGTCCCCGGCCGCCCTGGAGAACCAGAAGTACACCTACAGAGGAGGTCCATTTGGCCGCCCGCCCCCCTCCGCTCTGGGGGGACTGAAGTACTCCTCCTCCCTCTCTCTGGGTCCCGACATCCAACAGCAGCAGAATAGCACCTCCCCCACCTCCGATTCCACCAATCACCCGGGCTTTACACCGCCCCGAAAGTCCCGCACACACTCACCCTCCAACTGGGAGGCCAAGAGACAGGTCAATATCAAGATGGAGGCGCCTGATATCTGGAGAGATGGGAGGGAGGCCACTGAGAAGAGGATCCATTCCTCAAAGTCACATTTGAATCCCTCCACACAATCCATCAAGATGGAGCCGAAAGAAGAGATGAAGCTCACTACCATCTCTGAGTCTTCTCTAGCCGAGCTGGGACGGAGCTGTGAGGTCTCCCTGACCCGGCACTCCAATTCCCTCCCCAGCAACAACACCTCAGACAGGACCAAGACTGAGCTGAAACACGAGGACAGGTACCACAAGCCTGAGAGAGAGAGGGAACGCGACAGAGAGAAGGACGGAGAGACTGAGAAGAAGAGGAAACACGGCAGCAGCAGGAAACACCAGGACAGGAAAGAGAGGAAGAAAAAGCACCGAGAGAAACGAGAGGAGATGTCCTCCTCCCACTCCAGTTCCAAACGGCACAAGGAGGGCAAAGTTCACAAGGAGAAGAAGGAGCACCTGCGGATCCTTGGGAACCTGGACCTCCAGAGCAAGGAGATCCGGGAGAAGGACCGGGACCACGTTCACGCTGACATGGAGAGAGACCGGAAGAGGAGGAAACAGGCTGGTTCCACTAGCGGAGACGAACCCTCCGAATGGGCGTCCCATAGTAGAAGTGAAAAAAGTTCTGCCTCTTCTCAGGGCAGTGAGGTTGGATCGACACTGCAGGGTTCGGCTGCTGACTTCATGAAGCTGAAGGCCCTGTCGGACGGGCCGCCCAAGGAGCTGAAGGCCCTGTCGGACGGGCCGCCCAAGGAGCTGAAGATCAGGTTGATCAAGGTGGAGAGTGGAGACAGAGAGACGTTCATCGCCTCGGAGGTGGAGGAGAAGGGGACATCGCTGGAGGAGATCAACATAAACAACACAGCCGCAGAGGTCATACGGGCCTGCAAGTGAGTATGGAGGGGTGAACAACTGGTAAAACAAGCGGTTTTACCAACTGGAAGTAAAGGATGGTCCATTCTAGTAAATACATTTCTAAAAAGACAGCTTTTATGCTCTAGTTTGTGACTGTGTTTTATCTATAAAAATGTAAAAAATATTCTCTCAGGGGTGCGAGGGTGAAGGGGAAGTTCAGAGAGTCCTACCTGCTCCCTGCATTCTCTGTCAAGCCCCTGTTTACTACAGAGCCCATCCCACGGGAGAAACTCAACCCTCCCACACCAAGCATCTATGTAAGTCCCTGTCGTTCACCATAACCCCACCACACATCTCACATATCTATCTTTCTCTGCACCCCGTCTCCCATGATATTATTACACTCTGTCTCTTTCTCTAATAATGTGTGAAATGAAAATCATTTTCTAAGCCTGTATTTGTATTTATTATGGATCCTCGTTGCTGCCAGTTACTCTTCCTGGGGTCCAGCAAAATTTAGGCAGTTATATATTTTTTTTTTAAACATGACATTTTGGGCCTCCTGAGTGGCGCAGCGGTCTAAGGCACTGCATCTCAGTGCTAAATGCGTCACTACAGACACTGGTTTGATCACGGGCTGTATCTCAACCGGCCGTGATCGGGAGTCCCATAGGGTGGCGCACAATTGGTCCAGGTTAGGGGAGGGTTTGGCCTGGGTAGGCCGTCATTGTAAATACGAATGTGTTCCTAACTGACTTGCCTAGTTAACTAAAGGTTAAATAATTTAAAAAACAAATCACAACAGATTTCACAACACATTGTGTGCCATCAGGCCCCTACTCTACTACCACGTATCTACAACACAAAATCCAGGTGTACGTGTGTGTATAGTGCGTATGTTATTGTGTAGGTATGCATGTGTCTGTGCCTATGTTTGTGTTGCTTCAGTCTCCCCAGTTCCATCAGGTTTATTATTGTTTTTATCTGATTCTACTGTTTGCATCAGTTACCTGATGTGGAATAGAGTTCAATGTAGTCATGGCTATATGCAGTACTGTGCATCTCCCATAGTCTGTTCTGGACTTGAGGACTGTGAAGAGACCTCTGGTGGCATGTCTTGTGGGGTATACATGGGTGTCCGAGCTGTGTGCCAGTAGACAGCTCAATGCATTCAACATGTCAATATCTGACACAAATACAAGTAGTGAAGTCAATCCCTCCTCCACTTTGAGCCAGTACTGTACTGCCCTCTGTTGGTAGAAAACGGCACCTGATGTGACTTATTATAATTGTACTAACTGTTCTATCCTCCCACCTCTCTATAGCTGGAGAGTAAGAGAGATGCCTTATCCCCAGTACTACTGCAGTTCTGTACAGACCCCAAGAACCCTGTTACTGTCATCAGAGGACTGGCCGGATCCCTACGACTCAGTGAGTTTAACACATCCCGCCACACACACACTTCACGTCGTTATCAATCATTTATTCAACACTATCTACCACAGTAACCACACAAATCATTCATTCAAACTGCACTACCTACCTACAAATAGTAATCATGCCACACCTTTTCATCCCACACTGTCAACTGCGTTTATTTTCAGCAAACTTAACATGTGTAAATATTTGTATGAACATAAGATTCAACAACTGAGACAAACTGAACAAGTTCCACAGGCATGTGGCTAACAGAAATGGAATGTGTCCCTGAACAAAGGGGGGTCAAAATCAAAATTAACAGTCAGTGTCTGGTGTGGCCACCAGCTGCATTAAGTCTCTCCTCCTCATGGACTGCACCAGATTTGCCCGTTCTTGCTGTGAGATGTTACCCCACTCTTCCACCAAGGCACCTTCAAGTTCCCGGACATTTCTGGGGGGAATGGCCCTAACCCTCACCCTCCGATCCAACAGGTCCCAGACGTGCTCAATGGGATTGAGATCCAGGCTCTTCGGTGGCCATGGCAGAACACTGACATTCATGTCTTGCAGGAAATCACGCACAGAAAGAGCAGTATGGCTGGTGGCATTGTCATGTCAGGATGAGCCTGCAGGAAGGGTACCACATGACAGAGGATGATGTCTTCCCTGTAACGCACAGAGTTGAGACTGCCTGCAATGACAACAAGCTCAGTCCGATGATGCTGTGACACACGACCCCAGACCATGACGGACCCTCCACCTCCAAATCGATCCCGCTCCAGAGTACAGGCCTTGGTGTAATGCTCATTCCTTCGACGATAAATGCGAATCCGACCATCACCCATCATGAGACAAATCCGCGACTCGTCAGTGAAGAGCACTTTTTGCCAGTCCTGTCTGGTCCAGCGACGGTGGGTTTGTGCCCGCAGGCGCCGTTGTTGCCGGTGATGTCTGGTGAGGACCTGTTTTACAACAGGCCTACAAGCCCTCAGTCCAGCCTCTCTCAACCTATTTTGTGCTTTCCTGGTGTAACTCTGGCAGTTGCCATCCTATACCTGTCCCGCAGGTGTGATGTTCGGTTGTACCGATCCTGTGCAGGTGTTGTAACACGTGGTCTGCCACTGTGAGGACGATCAGCTGTCCGTCCTGCCTCCCTGTAGCGTCTCACAGTACGAACATTGACATTTATTGCCCTGGCCACATCTGCAGTCCTCATGCCTCCTTGCAGCATGCCCAAGGCACGTTCACGCAGATGAGCAGGGACCCTGGGCATCTTTCTTTTGGTGTTTCTCAGAGTCAGTACAAAGGCCTCTTTGGTGTCCTAAGTTTTCATAACTGTGACCTTAATTGCCTACCGTCTGTAAGCTGTTAGTGTCTTAACGACCGTTTCACAGGTGCATGTTCATTAATTGTTAATGGTTCATTGAACAGGCATGGGAAACCGTGTTTAAACCCTTTACAGTGGTCTGTGAAGTTATTTGGATTTTTACGAATTATCTTTGAAAGACCGTGTCCTGAAAAAGGGACGTTTCTTTTGTTGCTGAGTTTATGTTAAACCACTGTTTCTCTCTCTCTCCTCAGACCTGGGTCTGTTCTCCACTAAGTCTCTGGTGGATGCTAACTCTGAGCATGCTGTGGAGGTGAGGACCCAGGTACAGCAGCCTGCTGATGAGAACTGGGACCCCAGCGGCACGGGGCAGACCTGGCCCTGCGAGAGCAGCCGCTCACACACCACCATCGCCAAGTACGCCCAGTACCAGGCCTCCAGCTTCCAGGAGAGCCTCCAGGTATGGATGGATGCAGTGATACACACACACCATGTGTACACACACACACCTCTTATATTTCACTTACCTCTACCTTCTTCTTTTGTGTCTTCAGGAGGAGAAGGGGAGTGATGAAGATGATGATAACGAAGATGAGGAAGACAAAGAGAAGAGTAAGGAGACTAGCTCTGAGACGTCTAACAAAGACCCCACAAGCAAAGACGCTACCAGTACCGAGCTGAAACCAGTGGGGAAGATCATCAAGTTTGGCACCAACATTGATCTGTCAGACCCCAAGAGGTAAGCTGGAGATAGGGATGCATTTTATTGCCACATAGAACATGTGGGACTTTTCCCATTTGTTCCATAACTTTCTTCTGAGGTTTTGCTGTCAGGTTTCAGTACTGCATCTTTATTACATAAGCCACATCCATTGCTAAGCAAGGCCATATTGTGCAAAATCACGATAGTACATAAGATCCTTAGTGATGATAGCATTGATGCTACTACGGCCACTCAGACTGGGTTCTGTTGGCCAGTTTAAAAAATACAATAACCCTGTTCTCCCTCTCTCTCCCAGGTGGAAGGCCCAGCTGCAGGAGCTCCAGAAGCTACCAGCCTTCATGCGTGTGGCGTCCAGCGGCAACATGCTGAGCCACGTAGGACACACCATCCTGGGCATGAACACTGTCCAGCTCTACATGAAGGTCCCCGGGAGCCGCACGCCTGGCCACCAGGAGAACAACAACTTCTGCTCTGTGAACATCAACATTGGGCCTGGAGACTGCGAGTGGTTCTCTGTGCATGAAAACTACTGGCCGGCCATCAACGACTTCTGTGAAAAGTAAGTAGTGTGGCCATTGGTTGATACACTAGCGTGACTTACTGAATGTGTTGATGAGGAGGTACAATAATCCATTCCTGATTTGAGACTGTTTGATGTAGGGAAAGAAATCTGTCCAATTCACCCTTCCGGGTAACTAGAGCTCGGCTCGTGAGTCCTTAGAATGTAAAATACTACAAGTGTCTCATCTACTCAAGTGTACCATTCTCCCAACGTATCACCCACTGCCTCAGAGGATCTAACCCCAGTACCCCCCCCCCCCCTCCCTCCTTCAGGCATGGAGTAGACTACCTGACCGGTTCCTGGTGGCCTGTTCTGGAGGACCTGTACCGCTCCAACATCCCTGTGTACCGCTTCATTCAGAGACCAGGAGACCTGGTGTGGATCAACGCAGGGACCGTCCACTGGGTCCAGGCTGTGGGCTGGTGCAACAACATAGCATGGAACGTGGGACCACTCAACTGTACGTTAACTCCCCGATAAAGGGAACTACATTACTCTTGCTACAGATGCAAATGTTTGACTCCGCCCATCTACTGAAACGCATTGCCTTAAAGCCATTGCTTGTCTTGGTCAGTCATTTTGACTTGAGAGTTTTGAGGTTAATGACCGTAGTCCAAATCCACACCAACCAAACGCATAAGTAGGGGACGGATGTTGAAGATCCGTTGAAGAAACATACAAGGTCACTAACAATTCGACTGTTGAAGAGCTTTCAGAACGTCAGGCACTAATGTTAGCGTTGTTCCTCTCTGCAGCCTACCAGTACCAGTTGGCCCTGGAGAGGTTTGAGTGGAACGAAGTGAAGAAGGTCAAGTCCATCGTCCCCATGATCCACGTGTCCTGGAACGTGGCCCGCACCGTGAAGGTCACCGACCCAGACACATACAAGATGATCAAGTGAGTGCAGGCTGATGGGTCCTCTATTTAAGCAGTAAGGCCAGAGAAAGAGTGGTACGTGGCCAATATACCACGGCTACGGGCTGTTATGTACGACGCCACGCGGAGTGCCTGGATACAGCCCTTAGCCGTGGTATATTGGCCATATACCACAAACCCCCGAGGTGCTTTAGTGCTATTATAAACTGGTTACCAACGTAATTAGAACATACCCGTGGTATTCCATTCAGGGCTCGAACCTCATCCTCTCTCCCTCCCTCCCTCAGACACTGCCTGCTGCAGTCCATCAAGCACATCCAGGTTCTGCGAGACCAGCTGGTGACCGCAGGGAAGAAGATCTCCTACCAGAGCCGGGTGAAGGATGAGCCAGCCTACTACTGCAACGAGTGTGACGTGAGTAATACATCTACCCAGCTCTCTCGATACAAACCCTCAACCCCCCCCCCCGTCCCCCCCCCCGTCTGTCAGCACCAAACCGCCTTCTAACTGAACCCAAAACACAAACACTTACCTTACAATCAGAGAGAGCCCGTCTCTCTTCTGAAAACCGCATTACTTCAACCCGCTGTCTTCACTCATGATTGCTTCAGCATGCTTTCAATTCATCCCCATGCATTACAATACGAGCCCTGTCGCACAGCCCAGTGATCCCTGCCTGTATACTGACTGGGTGTGTGTGTGTATATATTCTGTCCACCAGGTGGAGGTGTTTGACCTGCTGTTTGTGACGTCTGAGAGCGGCAGCAGGAAGACCTACGTGGTCCACTGTGAGGACTGTGCCCGCCAGAGGAACCCCAGCCTCTCCAACAACGTAGTGGTGTTGGAGCAGTACCGCATGGAGGAGCTAATGAGTACCTACGACACATTCAACCTGGTGAGGAGACAAATCTTTTTCTTATGAGGGACATTTTTATTTAACCTTTTATTTAACTAGGCAAGTCAGTTAAGAACAAATTCTTATTTACAATGACAGCCTACCAAAAGGCAAAAATAAATACAATATAAATGTAGGACAAAACACAAGAGACACTACATGAAGAGAGACCTAAGACAACAACACAGCATGGTAGCAACACAACATGACAACAATATGGTAGCCGCACAAAACACGGTACAAACATTATTGGGCACAGACAACAGGCAAGAAGGGAGAGAACAATACATCACACATAGCAGACACAACAGTCAGTAAGAGTGTCCATGATTGAGTCTTTAAATGAAGAGATTGAGATAAAACGGTCCAGTTTGAGTGTTTATTGCAGCTCGTTCCAGTCGCTAGCTGCAGCAAACTGAAAAGAAGAGCGACCCAGTGATGTGTGTGCTTTGGGGACCTTTAACAGAATGTGACTGGCAGAATGGGTGTTGTATGTGGAGGATGAGGGCTGCAGTAGATATCTCAGATAGGGGGCAGTGAGGCCTAAGAGGGTTTTATAAATAAGCATCAACCAGTGGGTTTTGCGTTAGGTATACAGAGATGACCAGTTTACAGAGGAGTATAGAGTGCAGTGTTGTGTCCTATAAGGAGCATTGGTGGCAAATCTGATGGCTGAATGGTAAAGAACATCTAGCCCCTCCAGAGCACCCTTACCTGCCGATCTATAAATGATCTAGGATGGTCATCTGAATCAGGGTTAGTTTGGCAGCTGGGGTGAAAGAGGAGCGATTACGATAGAGGAAACCAAGTCTAGATATAACTTTAGCCTGCAGCTTTGATATGTGCTGGGAGAAGGACAGTGCACCATCTAGCTGTACTTCCAAGTACTTGTATCTTTCTTATGAGACACAGACACACACTATTTCTTATTATGAGACACGCACACACAAGCTTTTTCAGTTTTTTTTGTAAGACACGAGCACGCTCACTCAGTCTGCCCTGACTGTGTTTTGTATACATCTGTCTGACAATCTGAGGCTAGTATATCTAATGTTCTGTCCTGTCTTCTCTCTCCAGGCTGCAGCGCCCAGTTCACGGTGATGAAGATCCTCCACGTCTCGCAGCCATAACCAAAACTCCTGCCAGACGGGACTAAACACACCTTTTAAAATGTCTTTTAACCTTTTTTTCCTTCCTTATTTAAGATATTTTTTTACTACTACTGCCGATCAAAACAGCCAATCGAAAACCAGTTTACTACTCATCATCACTGTTTACAAAACCAAACCGCCAATCAAACTCCAGTTTACTTTTGTTGTCTACGGTGCTCAAGACCAGCTTACTGGTTTCTGGAGGACTTGAAAAAACGGAAAGGCAGGTGGTGCTAGCTACCATTGTAAACATGCAACTGAGTTGACGGTTGTTATCAATGGCATGAATTTTTGTTATTTCCAGATTTCTTAAAACAAATTGTCGTCTTGAATACTGAAATGTGTAAATGCTGTTTTGTATTTTTTTGTGGGGTGCTGTTTTCTAAAATAATTTATTTTCCTTTTTTTAAGACTAGATCAGCCTAGATATATACCACATTGGCCTTGTGACTTGTATTTAGAAGAGAAATAAGATGGAAAATACTAATAATAGAGAGATGACATTTTTCTAAAAGCATTAAGAATAAGAAGACCCATTTTTTGGGGGGGTTTGGAATGCTTCGAAACATACGGGTTTTAAAGACAATTTAGTTTTTTAGTTCTTGTCTTTCTGACTCTTGTATGTGTTGTAAATTTTGTGTTTTTACAAATGTATAATGTTTATTTCCTTAGGAGAGAGAAAGAAGGCAATTGTCACACCTCTTTAGGACATCAGGTCTTTGTTTTAATGAATTGTTTCCATTTTTCATCATGATAATATTTCAGTTGGTGTAATAATTAATTGTGTTGTACCTCTGATTTTGTTTAGAGTTTTTTTTTTTATATACAGATTTATTCTTTTTTTTGGGGGGGGGGGGTTTACATTGTACATTGTTCTTTTTTAATTTAAAATGTGTCTCGTATTTATTGGATGCCAATGTTCTCCCCTTGTTTTTATGGTGATGTGTCACAGGAGGACAAAGTTTTCTCTGGTGCTTCTTCTGGTTCTATACATATATAAATGATATTTCTAATGAATATAACTTACACCTTCCCCTGTAGTT
Source organism: Oncorhynchus kisutch (assembly GCF_002021735.2). Classification (NCBI taxonomy): domain Eukaryota; kingdom Metazoa; phylum Chordata; class Actinopteri; order Salmoniformes; family Salmonidae; genus Oncorhynchus; species Oncorhynchus kisutch. The sequence goes on along the minus strand of NC_034189.2, from coordinate 18,929,788 downwards.
GCTAGGATACACAGCCGAGGTAGAACATTGACTAACGGAATACTGTCTTTGTAATGTGTGAAAAAAACAAAACTACATTTTCTGTACATTTTTTATCTGAGAAATCGTAATTTTGTTTTTCATCCTTTTTAGGGGTCTTTAGATTAAATGAATGATTTTTAAAATGTTATCTGTTGGAGTATTGACAGTTCTCTGATGAACAATTTCTTCTTTTTAATCCTTTTTAAGATGAGAATTCTATTTTTCCTGTTCCAAAATACCTTTTCATTCATTTTAAACTGCACTGTTTAGAGAATTCACAGACACACATACACAACAAACTGAGCCAGACATGTCTTAAACACTTTGTGAATTTGTGTGACATTACTATGACTATTATTAATAAATAAATGCTTTCGATTAAAGCCACATTTGCATATATATTTTTTGTAACTTGAAAATGACATTGATGGTACTCACCTTAGCTGAACTGCTAACACAGTCACCTGAGTTGTTCTGGCCGATGTCTGAAACAGACCACATCTCTTACCACCACCAATTGGAAATCACCTAACGTAAAGAAATAATGTACCAGTTAGTCAATCTGAAAATATACTGTAGGCTACTGTGGCCTTGTAACTATAAAATATAGTGTAGAATCTAGCATAATGAATAAAGCCCTCAGGGCTACCCATGAACATTTGGCCTGTTCAAACCAAGAGGGAAAAACCCTGCTTGACTGTTTACTTGCCTAGTTAAATAAAATAAATATCATATATAATAATAATCCATCTATGGTGTTTTTGAACATCCAGCTCATGACTTCCTGCCTGTGGCTGATTGGCTGACAGACTGACCACTGACGTGGGTGTGAGGGGATGTGAGACAGAGGAGCGGATATCTTCTATTTACACTTTGGCCCCATATACAATAACAACCCAAACCCTCATATCGCTCGGCTGTCGCAACATATGCCTGGCACTTGCAGAGGTCGCTTCATTCAAGACAATCACTAACAGTTTTGTTTGTGTGTGTAGAAAAAATAAAAATCGGTGTTAACAGGGGTTTCCATATGGTGAATCTCATCCAAGGTAAACTGAGTGAGGAAGCAGGCCCTAACCAACAGCAGTGTCATACAGATAGCAGACAGGGCAGGAAATAGCAGGGAGCAGCACACAGGACTCAATGACAAAGTAGAGATTTCAGTTTCTCTCCCCTGATCATTTCACTGACAGAGACAACTCTATAGTACGTGTCAATTATTTCAGGGGATAGGAATGGACTACCGCTGAATGGTGGTGAAATAGCCAGTAATTGTTTTGACATCCATGATTACGGATGCTGATTGATCTAATACAATCAGGAGACTTCAACACAGACATATACACAACATTGAGGGAGAACGAAGTTTAAAAAAAGCAAAGGCCGCTCATAAAACAAGGCCGATCATATTCAAAATCACCAAACACATATCCACCAATCCAGCACAGATCTGGTCCTTTACCTAATCTTTCTCTATTGGGTCCATCTAATATCAGTTATTTTAGAATAATGATTCATTCCTGCCTCATCAGTGGAAAGCGGTGAGAGATAGAATGTCCGTGTGTCCCGTCCTGTGACCCGGGGTGAAGAGATCAACAAGGGGTCAAGGACAGAGGAACGCTGGACAGACCGGAGGATATCCTGCTTCCATAGGAAGTTGCGTCCGGCATCCACTACGCCCTGATATCGACCGCCACGGATGGTCAGTCTGGGGTGGGGCAGGGGGGTTAGATGATGATGTGTGTGGGGTTATTAATAAACATAGCCGACTATGAAGTAAGCTATTATTAATTTACTATTACTCAGATGGTATCAATGCAATATATAGATTGTTATGTGGATATATACCTTACTTGAAGACGTTTCTTCAAGGTTTCCCTCAGTGAATAGGTTCAACATGGCACAGTAGGAGAGGAATATTGGCAAAAATTGGCTAAGAGTCTCCATAAGAGTTGGTTGGACAGACTCACAAAATGCAAACACTACAATTACTCAATCAACCTGTGTGATATCAGAGTTGTGTGGTTTCAGCAGTTAGTTTTGGAAGCTATTACTTGGTCACTCACTTTCTCTCAGCAGCACTTCTGATTGCATTGCGTAAAACCACATCCCTGACTTCCACCCTCCTCCCATCCCATCTACTCATTCATCTTCCACTTCTTCCACAATCCTACATTAACCAAGTAAACCATAGGCTGTGTATGACATAAACACAGATGCAAATCAGACTCTTGGGTGTACAGTACAGTCGGAGGTAGAAGATGGTACTGATGAGGCATTTGTCTTCTTTCTTTGCTCTGAAAAGCATTATATCATCTAACAAATGACATCAACATGTAAAGATCAGTATCTCTAACTCGTATATTTCAGCCTGTTTTGATCGCCTCTGTCTCTCTAGCCCCATTTATACCTGATTCTAACTTGCATCTTTTGTCCTGATCTTGTCCACATTCTGATCGTGCCTTCATTTTTAGACAGGTCTAGACGACTAAAAGGTCAATTGTGATCTGATTGTGATCAGATCTTATAAATCTAAACATACAGGTCAGATCAAGATCAGGATGAAGGACGTATTTTATCGGCAGGTATAAACAGGGCGTCTGTCCTCCACCACTCAAGTATGAGTGAGTATATTAATTTATCTCTTTCTTAGTATATATTATTTTTATACCATGGCATTGTTGAATACTCATTTCTTATTGACTTGACGGGCATTCTAGAGCGTGCATTATTTCCTTATATCGCACGTAATATTTGCACGGTAGAATTCAATGGCTAAAGATAATTTTTACATGTTTTGTTTGAGCTGCTTTTGAAAGCAAAAGTAGAATTGAAAACAGTATTGGTATTGTTGAATTCGATTTTCATAATAGCAAGCTAGGGTTGATGGTTTGGTTAAACTAGCAAGTCTGTTTGTGTGGTTACCATGGCAACTTCTGTAGTTATCTAGTGAACTTGCTAGCTATTTTATTTTATTTTATTTTACCTTTATTTAACCAGGTAGGCAAGTTGAGAACAAGTTCTCATTTACAATTGCGACCTGGCCAAGATAAAGCAAAGCAGTTCGACAGATAAAACGACACAGAGTTACACATGGAGTAAAAACAAACATACAGTCAATAATGCAGTATAAACAAGTCTATATACAATGTGAGCAAATGAGGTGAGAAGGGAGGTAAAGGCAAAAAAGGCCATGATGGCAAAGTAAATACAATATAGCAAGTAAAACACTGGAATGGTAGTTTTGCAATGGAAGAATGTGCAAAGTAGAAATAAAAATAATGGGGTGCAAAGGAGCAAAATAAATAAATAAATTAAAATTAAATACAGTTGGGAAAGAGGTAGTTGTTTGGGCTAAATTATAGGTGGGCTATGTACAGGTGCAGTAATCTGTGAGCTGCTCTGACAGTTGGTGCTTAAAGCTAGTGAGGGAGATAAGTGTTTCCAGTTTCAGAGATTTTTGTAGTTCGTTCCAGTCATTGGCAGCAGAGAACTGGAAGGAGAGGCGGCCAAAGAAAGAATTGGTTTTGGGGGTGACTAGAGAGATATACCTGCTGGAGCGTGTGCTACAGGTGGGAGATGCTATGGTGACCAGCGAGCTGAGATAAGGGGGGACTTTACCTAGCAGGGTCTTGTAGATGACATGGAGCCAGTGGGTTTGGCGACGAGTATGAAGCGAGGGCCAGCCAACGAGAGCGTACAGGTCGCAATGGTGGGTAGTATATGGGGCTTTGGTGATAAAACGGATTGCACTGTGATAGACTGCATCCAATTTGTTGAGTAGGGTATTGGAGGCTATTTTGTAAATGACATCGCCAAAGTCGAGGATTGGTAGTATGGTCAGTTTTACAAGGGTATGTTTGGCAGCATGAGTGAAGGATGCTTTGTTGCGAAATAGGAAGCCAATTCTAGATTTAACTTTGGATTGGAGATGTTTGATATGGGTCTGGAAGGAGAGTTTACAGTCTAACCAGACACCTAAGTATTTGTAGTTGTCCACGTATTCTAAGTCAGAGCTGTCCAGAGTAGTGATGTTGGACAGGCGGGTAGGTGCAGGTAGCGATCGGTTGAAGAGCATGCATTTAGTTTTACTTGTATTTAAGAGCAATTGGAGGCCACGGAAGGAGAGTTGTATGGCATTGAAGCTTGCCTGGAGGGTTGTTAACACACTGTCCAAAGAAGGGCCGGAAGTATACAGAATGGTGTCGTCTGCGTAGAGGTGGATCAGGGACTCACCAGCAGCAAGAGCGACCTCATTGATGTATACAGAGAAGAGAGTCGGTCCAAGAATTGAACCCTGTGGCACCCCCATTGAGACTGCCAGAGGTCCGGACAGCAGACCCTCCGATTTGACACACTGAACTCTATCAGAGAAGTAGTTGGTGAACCAGGCGAGGCAATCATTTGAGAAACCAAGGCTGTCGAGTCTGCCGATGAGGATATGGTGATTGACAGAGTCGAAAGCCTTGGCCAGATCAATGAATACGGCTGCACAGTAATGTTTCTTATCGATGGCGGTTAAGATATCGTTTAGGACCTTGAGCGTGGCTGAGGTGCACCCATGACCAGCTCTGAAACCAGATTGCATAGCAGAGAAGGTATGGTGAGATTCGAAATGGTCGGTAATCTGTTTGTTGACTTGGCTTTCGAAGACCTTAGAAAGGCACGGTAGGATAGATATAGGTCTGTAGCAGTTTGGGTCAAGAGTGTCCCCCCCTTTGAAGAGGGGGATGACCGCAGCTGCTTTCCAATCTTTGGGAATCTCAGACGACACGAAAGAGAGGTTGAACAGGCTAGTAATAGGGGTGGCAACAATTTCGGCAGATAATTTTAGAAAGAAAGGGTCCAGATTGTCTAGCCCGGCTGATTTGTAGGGGTCCAGATTTTGCAGCTCTTTCAGAACATCAGCTGAATGGATTTGGGAGAAGGAGAAATGGGCAAGGCTTGGGCGAGTTGCTGTTGGGGGTGCAGTGCTGTTGTCCGGGGTAGGAGTAGCCAGGTGGAAAGCATGGCCAGCCGTAGAAAAATGCTTATTGAAATTCTCAATTATGGTGGATTTATCAGTGGTGACAGTGTTTCCTATCTTCAGTGCAGTGGGCAGCTGGGAGGAGGTGTTCTTATTCTCCATGGACTTTACAGTGTCCCAGAGCTTTTTTGAGTTAGTGTTGCAGGAAGCAAATTTCTGCTTGAAAAAGCTAGCCTTGGCTTTTCTAACTGCCTGTGTATAATGGTTTCTAGCTTCCCTGAACAGCTGCATATCACGGGGGCTGTTCGATGCTAATGCAGAACGCCATAGGATGTTTTTGTGTTGGTTAAGGGCAGTCAGGTCTGGGGAGAACCAAGGGCTATATCTGTTCCTGGTTCTAAATGTCTTGAATGGGGCATGTTTATTTAAGATGGTTAGGAAGGCATTTAAAAAAAATATCCAGGCATCCTCTACTGACGGGATGAGATCAATATCCTTCCAGGATACCCCGGCCAGGTCGATTAGAAAGGCCTGCTCGCAGAAGTGTTTCAGGGAGCGTTTTACAGTGATGAGTGGAGGTCGTTTGACCGCTGACCCATTACGGATGCAGGCAATGAGGCAGTGATCGCTGAGATCTTGGTTGAAGACAGCAGAGGTGTATTTAGAGGGGAAGTTGGTTAGGATGATATCTATGAGGGTGCCCGTGTTTAAGGTTTTGGGGAGGTACCTGGTAGGTTCATTGATAATTTGTGTGAGATTGAGGGCATCAAGTTTAGATTGTAGGATGGCTGGGGTGTTAAGCATGTTCCAGTTTAGGTCGCCTAGCAGCACGAACTCTGAAGATAGATGGGGGGCAATCAGTTCACATATGGTGTCCAGAGCACAGCTGGGGGCAGAGGGTGGTCTATAGCAGGTGGCAACGGTGAGAGACTTGATTTTAGAGAGGTGGATTTTTAAAAGTAGAAGTTCAAATTGTTTGGGTACAGACCTGGATAGTAGGACAGAACTCTGCAGGCTATCTTTGCAGTAGATTGCAACACCGCCCCCTTTGGCAGTTCTATCTTGTCTGAAAATGTTGTAGTTTGGAATTAAAATGTCTGAATTTTTGGTGGTCTTCCTAAGCCAGGATTCAGACACAGCTAGAACATCCGGGTTGGCAGAGTGTGCTAAAGCAGTGAATAGAACAAACTTAGGGAGGAGGCTTCTAATGTTAACATGCATGAAACCAAGGCTATTACGGTTACAGAAGTCGTCAAAAGAGAGTGCCTGGGGAATAGGAGTGGAGCTAGGCACTGCAGGGCCTGGATTCACCTCTACATCGCCAGAGGAACATAGGAGGAGTAGAATAAGGGTACGGCTAAAAGCTATGAGAATTGGTCGTCTAGAACGTCTGGAACATAGAGTAAAAGGATGTTTCTGGGGGCGATAAACTAGCATCAAGGTATAATGTACAGACAAATGTATGGTAGGATGTGAATACAGTGGAGGTAAACCTAGGTATTGAGTGATGAAGAGAGAGATATTGTCTCTAGAAACATCGTTGAAACCAGGAGATGTCATTGCATGTGTGGGTGGTGGAACTAATAGGTTGGATAAGGTATAGTGAGCAGGACTAGAGGCTCTACAGTGAAATAAGCCAATAAACACTAACCAGAACAGCAATGGACAAGACATATTGACATTAAGGAGAGGCATGCTTAGTCGAGTGATCAAAAGGGTCCGGTGAGTGGAGAGGTTGGTTGGTGATTTAGACAGCTAGCCAGGGCATCGGTAGCAAGCTAGCATAGGATGGAGGTCTGTTGTTAGCCACCTCTTGCGTTCCGTCAGTAGATTAGTGGGGTTCCGTGTGGTAGAGGGGATTAATCCAAATCACACAACAACAACAAAAATAAAAACAATAGATATAGTTATAGAGGCCCAAGAAGAAAACATAATAATAATAATAAAAATAATAAAAAAAATTGTCCGATTGTCTATTCAGATAGCAGCCGGTAAGACAGCTAACGGTTAGCAGGCCGCAGATGGGCGTTCAGGTAACGTCGCGACGGAGTAGCCAGCCGAATAACTCCTTCGGGTAGATAACGTCGGCAGTCCAGTTGTGAAGGCCCGGTGGGGCTCCGCGAAGGCAGTAAAACGGGTCCGGATAGGTGACTGCAGCCCAGGTGTGATTGATGGAACTCAGGAGTGATTTTTTATTTATTTATTTATTTTACCTTTATTTAACCAGGTAGGCAAGTTGAGAACAAGTTCTCATTTACAATTGCGACCTGGCCAAGATAAAGCAAAGCAGTTCGACAGATAAAACGACACAGAGTTACACATGGAGTAAAAACAAACATACAGTCAATAATGCAGTATAAACAAGTCTATATACAATGTGAGCAAATGAGGTGAGAAGGGAGGTAAAGGCAAAAAAAGGCCATGATGGCAAAGTAAATACAATATAGCAAGTAAAATACTGGAATGGTAGTTTTGCAATGGAAGAATGTGCAAAGTAGAAATAAAAAAATAATGGGGTGCAAAGGAGCAAAATAAATAAATAAATAAAAATTAAATACAGTTGGGAAAGAGGTAGTTGTTTGGGCTAGATTATAGGTGGGCTATGTACAGGTGCAGTAATCTGTGAGCTGCTCTGACAGTTGGTGCTTAAAGCTAGTGAGGGAGATAAGTGTTTCCAGTTTCAGAGATTTTTGTAGTTCGTTCCAGTCATTGGCAGCAGAGAACTGGAAGGAGAGGCGGCCAAAGAAAGAATTGGTCTTGGGGGTGACTAGAGAGATATACCTGCTGGAGCGTGTGCTACAGGTGGGAGATGCTATGGTGACCAGCGAGCTGAGATAAGGGGGGACTTTACCTAGCAGGGGAGCTTGCTAGCTCCGGAATAATTGATGTTTGCTCCGGAATCGACGAAGGCCGATAGTCACACGGATAGCAGCTAGCTAGCTGTGAGATCCGGGTATGAATGTCCAGAGAGCAGTCGAAATCCAGGGACATGGAGAGAAAAATTGGTCCGGTATGTTCCGTTCCGAGCCGCGCTGCGCCGTACAGAACTGGCGATAGATTTTCGAGCTAAAGGATAGCTGATGACCACAAACCGTGGTTAGCTGAATACTAACGATTTGCCAGTAAAGGAGCTAACTAGCTTCTGAACTAGCTTCTGGATTAGCTTCTGGCTAGTTTCAGGCTAGCTTCTTGGAGTTTCTGGCTAGCTTCTTGGAGGATTACAGATTTGAGGTAAATAATACTTTTTTATAAATATACATTGGTGAGGCGGGTTGCAGGAGAGTGTTTTGAAGATGAGTTGATGGAAAATAAAAATAAAATGTATGTGAAAAAGTTGTAAATATATATATATACAGGACACGACAAGACGAGGACAAAAGACGTCTGAACTGCTATGCCACCTTGGTGTAGCCCCTAGCTACACTAATTTACCTGTCAAAAGTTTTAGAACACCTACTCATTCAAGGGTTTTTCTTTATTTTTACTATTTTCTACCTTGTAGAATAATATTGAAGACATAAAAACTATACAATAACACACATGGAATCATGTAGTAACCAGAAAAGTGTTAAAAACATTTACATATATTTATATTAGAGATTCTTCAAAGTAGCCACCCTTTGCCTTGATGACAGCTTTGCACACTCTTGGTATTCTCTCAACCAGCTTCATGAGGTAGTCACCTGGAATGCATTTCAATTAACAGGTATGCCATCTCTAAAACTTTTGACCGGTAGTGTACTTCAGTGGATTTGAACACATTTCAACAGGTAAATGAACATATTTGTAGAGGCAAATGAGTTCAATTATAATCATGGTATAAAATGGATAATCAACTCGGGGCTCTATGCGTTTTCTGTCAAATAATGCAACTCCGTGAAAGGTCAGGTCCATCACTAAGCTGCCGCGTTGTGGAACACACCTTCCACGTCATTCATCATTTTCCATAGAATGCTTAGCCCCTTGTTGATTATCCCTTACATATCTTACAATATCTTAGTATGTCTTCGTATACTGTTTCTTAGTGTATATTTTTGGTGTATATACACATAGATTGCAATTGGAATACTGATACAGTGTTATTTGGGTAGTTGTTTCCTTCTGACATTTCTTGATTTCTTGTTTTATTTATGTGTTTGTGTACTTGTTTGACATTTTACTGCACTGTTAGGAGCTAGTAACACACGCATTTTGCTGCACCCGCTATAACATCTACAGACCAATAAACTTTCATTTGATTTGAGGGTAAATCCCAGTGGAGAGAGAAAGGAAAATAATTGCTGACCAACTCAAAGGAGAAAAGAGAGAAAGTAAAGACAGAGAAAATAGACAGAGGGGGGAGAAAATCTGATTAGCCAACAGTCTCTCTGATTCCTGTGATCTGTACTCGCTCTCTTATCAGTTGAGAAATTATTTTTCTGCCCCTCTCTTGCTTATAACCCTTTCTTCCTCCCTTGTCCCACTGATCCCTCCAGTTATCTGTCTGACCCGCGATTCCTAATATTGTTATTTTTCAACGTAAGAGAACACCAGGTTGTGACATCACTCTCTAGACATCAAAACATCTTTTACATCTCTGTGATACGTAACAGTTATGACATCCATCCTCTATTCCTCCTTCATCCTCTGTTCCTTTCATTCTCTATCTGGGGTCTTGACCTTTCTCGGCAGGACCCATCCCTAAACACTATCAGAGCTGAACTGGCCCACCCATCCCCGCCTTGTGTGAAGCTGCTCTCTCTCAACACTATCTCCCACTGCTACAGACTCATGGGTTTTGAAGAAAGGGAAAGGGGGATACCTAGTCAGTTGTACAACTGAATGCCTAGGGTTAGGGCTCGGGTTAGGGCTAGGGTAAGGCTAGGGGTAGGGTTGGAGCTAGGGTTAGGTTATGGGTTTAAGCTAGGGTTAGAGTTGGGGTTGAGCTAGGGTTGGGGTTAAGGGTTAGGTTTGGGGTCAGGGTTCAATTAAAGGCTAGGGTTGGGGCTAATAGTGTAAGTAAAGTTTCATACCAAAATGTGTTACTTACAGAAATCTTTGTACAATAACAAAAGCTCTGTTTATATAAGTTAGTCTAACCAACCATAGTTGTGATCCTGTCTGTAACATGGTGGGGATGTCAGGGGCACCGTGTAAACTCTGCTCCATCCCTGACTGCTGATTAGACCACAGCGACACAGCAGCTCTTTAAATAAACACTCGCTCTCTCTTTCTCCCCGTCTCTCTCTCGCTCCCCCTCTCTCACTCTCTCCTTCTCCCCTCTCCCTCTCTCCACATGCTCCATCACTTCTCAGGTTATCAGAGGAGCTCCAACCCCAAAGACCCCCAGAGTGCTACACACTGTTAACAGAGGGAACGAGAGAAGAGATGTGGGTGCTTTGCAAGCACTGGGTATTGTAGTTAAAAGGGAGATAGAGGGAGGGGAGTGAGTGGAAGGGGCACAAGCACTCAATGTAGTAGTTAAGAAAGGGAGGGGGAAAGAGGGAGGGGAGAGAGGGAGTGAGAGCGGGAGAGAAAGGCATCCCTCTAATTCCTCAAGAGGGGCTCTTCTATCAAACAGAGAAAGAGTGAGAATAGGAGAAGAGGAGGGGCGGCTTGACGGTGGGAGGTACAGAAGTTTGGGATAATTCTAAGGAGCTGAGACCCAGAACGTTGAGGCTGGAGTAGTCAACTGCAGTCAGGGAGAGAACAACGGATGAAAAAACAAAGCACACTGTCTTATCCCTGACGGACCGACGACGAGTGGAAACAGCAGGAGATCACCACTACGGCTACAGAAGGCCAACATACCAGCATGCCACTACAATACAAGCTGGTCCCAACTTCATTGACAAGAGTGTGAAGGAATCTGAACTGATGCATGAAGGACTAGAAGCGTGAGAACCGCAAGGGGAGATTTGAGAGAAGACGGGAGAGAGAGAGAGAAGTTGTTAACGTTTGTGAACATTGTCCACCTGCTTGTATACGTGGTTAAGAGGAGAGAGAGTTTCAGTGTAACTTGCAAGAAGAGAAGAGAACCACAAGGATCAGAGAGAGGCTCTACCCGGCTCCACGCAATGTGAGTGAGAAACCAGCCACAGAGAGGTTGAATTAACTAAAACATTCTTTTCAGATGATTTCTAATCTAATATCTATGAAAGAACGTTCACAAAAGCATTTTAAAATTACAATTCTGGTTCTCATCACTGATAATTAAATGCGTAGGTCACGTTTCAGACAGGCGTCACATGTATGCAACTGCCAGCCAAAAGACAATAGAATAATAGAACAAAAGAGCTTCTCCTGAATGTTCTAGATGAGAATGTCAGAATATTTGAAGGACCAGCTTGAATGTAGTTCAGTGCTCTATCAGTGACCACAAGCTAGAGAGGAAGCTCATTTGAAGATACTGTAGGTAATTCAATCATTTCTATAGCGTTAAGATCAAGTGTCTCCATGGTTATGAAAAACAATCAACGCCTCATAAAATGGAAAAAAGCAAGCCAAGTACATTGTGTAAAACAGATGGCCAAGGGTAGGCCAAGTAACGGCCAAGTATAGGGCCTTAGATCACAATGAGTGAGCTAGTTGGACTCTTCCTGCACCCCCGACCTTAGACCTGAACGACAACACTTCACTAACAATGGGAGGTTGATGCAGAACACTGTTGAGGTAGCGACGTCAGGGACACATCTCAAGTGGACCTCTTCCGTAGCGTGGTTGGGGTCAGGGTTAGCGGTCGGATGAGGTATGCGGGTGATGTGTGTTTTGTCGGGTAAAAGTAAGAAGGGGTGGTTAAAAGAAGATGAGTACCCACGTATACCCTATGTCTATGGTCAGGAGTTTATCATGGTCAAGAAAAACTCATTCAGATTCCGAGTGTTTAATAGTCACAGGGTGTACAGGGTTGCAAGTGTGATTGCAGGGTACAGTGTTTAATAGTCACGTGTACAGGGTTGCAGGTGTGATTGCAGGGTACAGTGAAAATCTTAGGCTTTGAGCTCCAACATGCAGGACTAGTGAAATAAAATAATGAAAATGGTAATAAAAAAATGAAATAGCACTATATACATAATAACAACTGTGGCCGTGAGGAATAAATAAATGTCCATTGGGGTGGAAGCTAAGTAAAGACTATTGGGGGGGTGGGTGGAATGATCATAGGGGGAGCAGCAGCATGATCATGGCCCTACCAATACCTAATATGTGGGTGGTTTTGTATCCTGCACCTGTGGAAGTGCTAGATGTGCCAGTACTAAAAGTACTAAGGGGAGGAAGAAGAACAATACCATACAAACACTGCCTTAATTCTCTTGAGTGTACTTACATACCACCAAAACATTTGTGGGTATTCTTCTCTTTGCTATGGCGTTTTACCCTGCACTTGTGGAATATTGCTCAATACACTTTTACACAACTTCTGAACTAACATTGTTAAGTTCTAGACCTTGGCCTTTCTGGTCTGTCCTGATGGATTTATCACTTTGGTGCAGAGCGGTACAGAGCGGTGCTGAGGGCAGGGGTATTTCTGTGAGGAAGGCTGGCAACTGACCCGGGTCCATTGTTCAGGGGGGGTGGGGGGGGGGGGGTTGCTATCCTGTCACTGTTAACGGGACATGTCAGTTATGAGTTGTTACTTATCGCTGATTCAGGGAAACTTTCAACTTGGTCTGTGCTGATTTGGAGTTGTTTTTACCATTCTGGAAGAATCCAAAAACACTTTTACAGTGTCTTGAACATAAGGCCATGACATGACTTGTACGTTTTCTATTTCTGACAAGACATGAACTGCAGTCTTCAACCAGTGCCAAGATAAACAAATGCATTCAGGCACGTGCACAGGCATACACAGACGCACGCACACACACAAACACACACACACACACACACACACACACACACACACACGTGTATGCATCCACACGCATCCTTTGATTCTGTCTCTTACCCTTCATCTTCATCTTATCCATCATCATCCTCTGTGCACCCTCGCCTGGCAATTAGGTTTCTTTCCTCTGGGCCAATCAGATTTCAGATAACTATCCTGTTCTGATAGAAGATATAAGAGTTGATAGATTACGCCGTGCAGCCTGCCTTCCTCTTCCTCTAACAGATAAAGTCCTCTAACCTCCCTGTGAACTCCCTGGTTCAGTCTACATTTGAAGACTGAACCTCAGCTATGATATGTCTACGGACCAAGTTTGCGATAGACATGAGTTTGAGACAGGGAGAGACTTCTGTTGCACAAATTGGCTATCAAAAAGCATGACACTGTCACTATAAAGAGCCACTCATGAAAAGCCAAACCATTTCACATTCGCATATGCTTGGAACAGTATTTCCACATCCGAGAAGTAGGGACCATTTGTGCTTACGCAAACCTGGCTAAACTCTGCCCCTTCTTCCTCTCTCTCCCTCCCCTCCTACCCAGTTGACCATGAGTATGAGCGGCACATTGGAGAAGGGGGCTCACCACCAGGCCCTTGACCTCTCTGAGGAGCTCTCCCCCCACATGCACCCCCACCATCACCCCCACCACCAGCACCACCACCACCTCCAGCACTCCAACTCCCTGGCCTCCACCGCCCCCGTGGGGACACCCTCCGGCGTGGTGGTGCCTCCCCCGTACTTGCAGCCGAGAGCGGGGGAGGAGGGAGTGACGCTCCCCTGGAGCTGAGGGGCTCTCTGGACTGCTGGGCGTGCTCAGTGCTGGTAACGGCCCAGAACCTGGTCATAGCGGGGATCAACGCCTGCCTGGCCGGACTGGTGTTCGGACTCATCCTCACCCCGGCTATAGTGATGGTGGTGTTTGGGTTCCTGTGTCATTCTACGGTAAGGAGGGAAAGTGGTGGGGGTGTCTTCTCCTTCTTCTTCTCCAACCTTTACAGCATAGAACCCTGTAGTCAATACTCTGTTTCCTGGCCAGAAACGGTGTCAACTACCAGCACTCATAGTATGCGTTTACCGTAGGCTAGCCATTCGTGCGTAACAAGAGTGCTTGTCGACTCCCACCCACTTGTTTCTTTCACGCAACTATTTTAAAGTTGACAGGGGAGGAGTGTGTCACTGCAAATCAAGGTAGGTCCTACCGAGATTTGAACTCGGATCGCAGGATTCAGAGTCCTGAGTGCTAACCATTACATACACCATAGAACCTATACGAGTATTTTATTGTAGAGTTCCGATTTTACTGTCATTTGTACACCGGATAAACATCAGATTATGAGGTTTTGGGTTGGCCATGTGAATAATTCAGCACCAAAATAGAAGGTTCTACCGAGATTTGAACTCGGATCACTGGATTCAAAGTCCAGAGTGCTAACCATTACACCATAGAACCATATTCTAAATCCACATGGAAATTGAAAAAAAAATCTGCCTGTAATTAGCAACAGCGGACTGTCGTTCCTTCACGTGCTGCAAATACTTTCAACTGACAACAATATTTGGACAGCTATATTCTATTTCCACGAGGCAAATTAATTGACATGGTAGTATTGTCAAGATTTAAACTCGGATTGTAGGATTCAGAGTCCTGAGAGATAACCTTTACAGCATAGAACCCTGTAGTCAATACTCTGTTTCCTGGCCAGAAACGGTGTCAACTACCAGGCACTCATAGTATGCGTTTACCGTAGGCTAGCCATTCGTGCGTAACAAGAGTGCTTATCGACTCCCACCCACTTGTTCTTTCACGCAACTATTTTAAAGTTGACAGGGAGGAGTGTGTCACTGCAAAATCAAGGTAGGTCCTACCGAGATTTGAACTCGGATCGCAGATTCAGAGTCCTGAGTGCTAACCATTACACCATAGAACCCTATACAGAGTATTTATTGTAGAGTTCCGATTTTACTGTCATTTGTACACCGGATAAACATCATATTATGAGGTTTTTGGTTGGCCATGTGAATAATTCAGCACCAAAAATAGAAGGTTCTACCGAGATTGAACTCGGATCACTGGATTCAAAGTCCAGAGTGCTAACCATTACACCATAGAACCATATTCTAAATCCACATGGAAATTGAAAAAAAAAATCTGCCTGTAATTAGCAACAGCGGACTGTCGTTCCTTCACGTGCTGCAAATACTTTCAACTGACAACAATATTTGGACAGCTATATTCTATTTCCACGAGGCAAATTAATTGACATGGAGTATCGTCCAAGATTTAAACTCGGATTGTAGGATTCAGAGTCCTGAGTGATAACCTTTACAGCATAGAACCCTGTAGTCAATACTCTGTTTCCTGGCCAGAAACGGTGTCAACTACCAGGCACTCATAGTATGCGTTTACCGTAGGCTAGCCATTCGTGCGTAACAAGAGTGCTTATCGACTCCCACCCACTTGTTTCTTTCACGCAACTATTTTAAAGTTGACAGGGGAGGAGTGTGTCACTGCAAAATCAAGGTAGGTCCTACCGAGATTTGAACTCGGATCGCAGGATTCAGAGTCCTGAGTGCTAACCATTACACCATAGAACCCTATACAGAGTATTTATTGTAGAGTTCCATTCCGATTTTACCTGTCATTTGTACACCGGATAAACATCAGATTATGAGTTTTTTGTTGCCATGTGAATAATTCAGCACCAAAAATAGGAAGGTTCTACCGAGATTTGAACTCGGATCACTGGATTCAAAGTCCAGAGTGCTAACCATTACACCATAGAACCATATTCTAAATCCACATGGAAATTGAAAAAAAAAATCTGCCTGTAATTAGCAACAGCGGACTGTCGTTCCTTCACGTGCTGCAAATACTTTCAACTGACAACATATTTTTGACAGCTATATTCTATTTCCACGAGGCAAATTAATTGACATGGTAGTATCGTCCAAGATTTAAACTCGGATTGTAGGATTCAGAGTCCTGAGTGATACCTTTACAGCATAGAACCCTGTAGTCATACTCTGTTTCCTGGCCAGAAACGTGTCAACTACCAGCACTCATAGTATGCGTTTACCGTAGGCTAGCCATTCGTGCGTAACAGAGTGCTTATCGACTCCCACCCACTTGTTTCTTTCACGCAACTATTTTAAAGTTGACAGGGGAGGAGTGTGTCACTGCAAAATCAAGGTAGGTCCTACCGAGATTTGAACTCGGATCGCAGGATTCAGAGTCCTGAGTGCTAACCATTACACCATAGAACCCTATACAGAGTATTTATTGTAGAGTTCCGATTTTACTGTCATTTGTACACCGGATAACATCAGATTATGAGGTTTTTGGTTGGCCATGTGAATAATTCAGCACCAAAAATAGGAAGGTTCTACCGAGATTTGAACTCGGATCACTGGATTCAAAGTCCAGAGTGCTAACCATTACACCATAGAACCATATTCTAAATCCACATGGAAATTGAAAAAAAAAATCTGCCTGTAATAGCAACAGCGGACTGTCGTTCCTTCACGTGCTGCAAATACTTTCAACTGACAACAATATTTGGACAGCTATATTCTATTTCCACGAGGCAAATTAATTGACATGGTAGTATCGTCCAAGATTTAAACTCGGATTGTAGGATTCAGAGTCCTGAGTGATAACCTTTACAGCATAGAACCCTGTAGTCAATACTCTGTTTTCCTGGCCAGAAACGTGTCAACTACCAGGCACTCATAGTATGCGTTTACCGTAGGCTAGCCATTCGTGCGTAACAAGAGTGCTTATCGACTCCCACCCACTTGTTTCTTTCACGCAACTATTTAAAAGTTGACAGGGGAGGAGTGTGTCACTGCTGCAAATCAAGGTAGGTCCTACCGAGATTTGAACTCGGATCGCAGGATTCAGAGTCCTGAGTGCTAACCATTACACCATAGAACCCTATACAGAGTATTTATTGTAGAGTTCCGATTTACTGTCATTTGTACACCGGATAACATCAGATTATGAGGTTTTTGGTTGGCCATGTGAATAATTCAGCACCAAAATAGGAAGGTTCTACCGAGATTTGAACTCGGATCACTGGATTCAAAGTCCAGAGTGCTAACCATTACACCATAGAACCATATTCTAAATCCACATGGAAATTGAAAAAAAAAAAAACTGCCTGTAATTAGCAACAGCGGACTGTCGTTCCTTCACGTGCTGCAAATACTTTCAACTGACAACAATATTTGGACAGCTATATTCTATTTCCACGAGGCAATTAATTGACATGGTAGTATCGTCCAAGATTTAAACTCGGATTGTAGGATTCAGAGTCCTGAGAGATAACCTTTACAGCATAGAACCCTGTAGTCAACTACTCTGTTTCCTGGCCAGAAACGGTGTCAACTACCAGGCACTCATAGTATGCGTTTACCGTAGGCTAGCCATTCGTGCGTAACAAGAGTGCTTATCGACTCCCACCCACTTGTTCTTTCACGCAACTATTTTAAAGTTGACAGGGAGGAGTGTGTCACTGCAAAATCAAGGTAGGTCCTACCGAGATTTGAACTCGGATCGCAGGATTCAGAGTCCTGAGTGCTAACCATTACACCATAGAACCCTATACAGAGTATTTATTGTAGAGTTCCGATTTTACTGTCATTTGTACACCGGATAAACATCAGATTATGAGGTTTTTGGTTGGCCATGTGAATAATTCAGCACCAAAATAGGAAGGTTCTACCGAGATTGAACTCGGATCACTGGATTCAAAGTCCAGAGTGCTAACCATTACACCATAGAACCATATTCTAAATCCACATGGAAATTGAAAAAAAAATCTGCCTGTATTAGCAACAGCGGACTGTCGTTCCTTCACGTGCTGCAAATACTTTCAACTGACAACAATATTTGGACAGCTATATTCTATTTCCACGAGGCAAATAATTGACATGGTAGTATCGTCCAAGATTTAAACTCGGATTGTAGGATTCAGAGTCCTGAGAGATAACCTTTACAGCATAGAACCCTGTAGTCAATACTCTGTTTCCTGGCCAGAAACGGTGTCAACTACCAGGCACTCATAGTATGCGTTTACCGTAGGCTAGCCATTCGTGCGTAACAGAGTGCTTATCGACTCCCACCCACTTGTTTCTTTCACGCAACTATTTTAAAGTTGACAGGGAGGAGTGTGTCACTGCAAAATCAAGGTAGGTCCTACCGAGATTTGAACTCGGATCGCAGGATTCAGAGTCCTGAGTGCTAACCATTACACCATAGAACCCTATACAGAGTATTTATTGTAGAGTTCCGATTTTACTGTCATTTGTACACCGGATAAACATCAGATTATGAGGTTTTTGGTTGGCCATGTGAATAATTCAGCACCAAAAATAGGAAGGTTCTACCGAGATTTGAACTCGGATCACTGGATTCAAAGTCCAGAGTGCTAACCATTACACCATAGAACCATATTCTAAATCCACATGGAAATTGAAAAAAAAAAATCTGCCTGTAATTAGCAACAGCGGACTGTCGTTCCTTCACGTGCTGCAAATACTTTCAACTGACAACAATTTTGGACAGCTATATTCTATTTCCACGAGGCAAATTAATTGACATGGTAGTATCGTCCAAGATTTAAACTCGGATTGTAGGATTCAGAGTCCTGAGAGATAACCTTTACAGCATAGAACCCTGTAGTCAATACTCTGTTTCCTGGCCAGAAACGGTGTCAACTACCAGGCACTCATAGTATGCGTTTACCGTAGGCTAGCCATTCGTGCGTAACAAGAGTGCTTATCGACTCCCACCCACTTGTTTCTTTCACGCAACTATTTTAAAGTTGACAGGGAGGAGTGTGTCACTCACTGCAAAATCAAGGTAGGTCCTACCGAGATTTGAACTCGGATCGCAGGATTCAGAGTCCTGAGTGCTAACCATTACACCATAGAACCCTATACAGAGTATTTATTGTAGAGTTCCGATTTTACTGTCATTTGTACACCGGATAAACATCAGATTATGAGGTTTTTGGTTGGCCATGTGAATAATTCAGCACCAAAAATAGGAAGTTTCTACCGAGATTTGAACTCGGATCACTGGATTCAAAGTCCAGAGTGCTAACCATTACACCATAGAACCATATTCTAAATCCACATGGAATTGAAAAAAAAAATCTGCCTGTAATTAGCAACAGCGGACTGTCGTTCCTTCACGTGCTGCAAATACTTTCAACTGACAACAATATTTGGACAGCTATATTCTATTTCCACGAGGCAAATTAATTGACATGGTAGTATCGTCCAAGATTTAAACTCGGATTGTAGGATTCAGAGTCCTGAGAGATAACCTTTACAGCATAGAACCCTGTAGTCAATACTCTGTTTCCTGGCCAGAAACGGTGTCAACTACCAGGCACTCATAGTATGCGTTTACCGTAGGCTAGCCATTCGTGCGTAACAGAGTGCTTATCGACTCCCACCCACTTGTTTCTTTCACGCAACTATTTTAAAGTTGACAGGGGAGGAGTGTGTCACTGCAAAATCAAGGTAGGTCCTACCGAGATTTGAACTCGGATCGCAGGATTCAGAGTCCTGAGTGCTAACCATTACACCATAGAACCCTATACAGAGTATTTATTGTAGAGTTCCGATTTTACTGTCATTTGTACACCGGATAAACATCAGATTATGAGGTTTTTGGTTGCCATGTGAATAATTCAGCACCAAAAATAGGAAGGTTCTACCGAGATTTGAACTCGGATCACTGGATTCAAAGTCCAGAGTGCTAACCATTACACCATAGAACCATATTCTAAATCCACATGGAAATTGAAAAAAAAAATCTGCCTGTAATTAGCAACAGCGGACTGTCGTTCCTTCACGTGCTGCAAATACTTTCAACTGACAACAATATTTGGACAGCTATATTCTATTTCCACGAGGCAAATTAATTGACATGGTAGTATCGTCCAAGATTTAAACTCGGATTGTAGGATTCAGAGTCCTGAAGATAACCTTTACAGCATAGAACCCTGTAGTCAATACTCTGTTTCCTGGCCAGAAACGGTGTCAACTACCAGGCACTCATAGTATGCGTTTACCGTAGGCTAGCCATTCGTGCGTAACAAGAGTGCTTATCGACTCCCACCCACTTGTTTCTTTCACGCAACTATTTTAAAGTTGACAGGGGAGGAGTGTGTCACTGCAAAATCAAGGTAGGTCCTACCGAGATTTGAACTCGGATCGCAGGATTCAGAGTCCTGAGTGCTAACCATTACACCATAGAACCCTATACAGAGTATTTATTGTAGAGTTCCGATTTTACTGTCATTTGTACACCGGATAAACATCAGATTATGAGGTTTTTGGTTGGCCATGTGAATAATTCAGCACCAAAAATAGGAAGGTTCTACCGAGATTTGAACTCGGATCACTGGATTCAAAGTCCAGAGTGCTAACCATTACACCATAGAACCATATTCTAAATCCACATGGAAATTGAAAAAAAAAAATCTGCCTGTAATTAGCAACAGCGGACTGTCGTTCCTTCACGTGCTGCAAATACTTTCAACTGACAACAATATTTGGACAGCTATATTCTATTTCCACGAGGCAAATTAATTGACATGGTAGTATCGTCCAAGATTTAAACTCGGATTGTAGGATTCAGAGTCCTGAGAGATAACCTTTACAGCATAGAACCCTGTAGTCAATACTCTGTTTCCTGGCCAGAAACGGTGTCAACTACCAGGCACTCATAGTATGCGTTTACCGTAGGCTAGCCATTCGTGCGTACAAGAGTGCTTATCGACTCCCACCCACTTGTTTCTTTCACGCAACTATTTAAAAGTTGACAGGGGAGGAGTGTGTCACTGCAAATCAAGGTAGGTCCTACCGAGATTTGAACTCGGATCGCAGGATTCAGAGTCCTGAGTGCTAACCATTACACCATAGAACCCTATACAGAGTATTATTGTAGAGTTCCGATTTTACTGTCATTTGTACACCGGATAAACATCAGATTATGAGGTTTTTGGTTGGCCATGTGAATAATTCAGCACCAAAAATAGGAAGGTTCTACCGAGATTTGAACTCGGATCACTGGATTCAAAGTCCAGAGTGCTAACCATTACACCATAGAACCATATTCTAAATCCACATGGAAATTGAAAAAAAAAATCTGCCTGTAATTAGCAACAGCGGACTGTCGTTCCTTCACGTGCTGCAAATACTTTCAACTGACAACAATATTTGGACAGCTATATTCTATTTCCACGAGGCAAATTAATTGACATGGTAGTATCGTCCAAGATTTAAACTCGGATTGTAGGATTCAGAGTCCTGAGAGATAACCTTTACAGCATAGAACCCTGTAGTCAATACTCTGTTTCCTGGCCAGAAACGGTGTCAACTACCAGGCACTCATAGTATGCGTTTACCGTAGGCTAGCCATTCGTGCGTAACAAGAGTGCTTATCGACTCCCACCCACTTGTTTCTTTCACGCAACTATTTTAAAGTTGACAGGGGAGGAGTGTGTCACTGCAAAATCAAGGTAGGTCCTACCGAGATTTGAACTCGGATCGCAGGATTCAGAGTCCTGAGTGCTAACCATTACACCATAGAACCCTATACAGAGTATTTATTGTAGAGTTCCGATTTTACTGTCATTTGTACACCGGATAAACATCAGATTATGAGGTTTTTGGTTGGCCATGTGAATAATTCAGCACCAAAAATAGGAAGGTTCTACCGAGATTTGAACTCGGATCACTGGATTCAAAGTCCAGAGTGCTAACCATTACACCATAGAACCATATTCTAAATCCACATGGAAATTGAAAAAAAAAATCTGCCTGTAATTAGCAACAGCGGACTGTCGTTCCTTCACGTGCTGCAAATACTTTCAACTGACAACAATATTTGGACAGCTATATTCTATTTCCACGAGGCAAATTAATTGACATGGTAGTATCGTCCAAGATTTAAACTCGGATTGTAGGATTCAGAGTCCTGAGAGATAACCTTTACAGCATAGAACCCTGTAGTCAATACTCTGTTTCCTGGCCAGAAACGGTGTCAACTACCAGGCACTCATAGTATGCGTTTACCGTAGGCTAGCCATTCGTGCGTAACAAGAGTGCTTATCGACTCCCACCCACTTGTTTCTTTCACGCAACTATTTTAAAGTTGACAGGGGAGGAGTGTGTCACTGCAAAATCAAGGTAGGTCCTACCGAGATTTGAACTCGGATCGCAGGATTCAGAGTCCTGAGTGCTAACCATTACACCATAGAACCCTATACAGAGTATTTATTGTAGAGTTCCGATTTTACTGTCATTTGTACACCGGATAAACATCAGATTATGAGGTTTTTGGTTGGCCATGTGAATAATTCAGCACCAAAAATAGGAAGGTTCTACCGAGATTTGAACTCGGATCACTGGATTCAAAGTCCAGAGTGCTAACCATTACACCATAGAACCATATTCTAAATCCACATGGAAATTGAAAAAAAAAATCTGCCTGTAATTAGCAACAGCGGACTGTCGTTCCTTCACGTGCTGCAAATACTTTCAACTGACAACAATATTTGGACAGCTATATTCTATTTCCACGAGGCAAATTAATTGACATGGTAGTATCGTCCAAGATTTAAACTCGGATTGTAGGATTCAGAGTCCTGAGAGATAACCTTTACAGCATAGAACCCTGTAGTCAATACTCTGTTTCCTGGCCAGAAACGGTGTCAACTACCAGGCACTCATAGTATGCGTTTACCGTAGGCTAGCCATTCGTGCGTAACAAGAGTGCTTATCGACTCCCACCCACTTGTTTCTTTTCACGCAACTATTTTAAAGTTGACAGGGGAGGAGTGTGTCACTGCAAAATCAAGGTAGGTCCTACCGAGATTTGAACTCGGATCGCAGGATTCAGAGTCCTGAGTGCTAACCATTACACCATAGAACCCTATACAGAGTATTTATTGTAGAGTTCCGATTTACTGTCATTTGTACACCCGATAAACATCAGATTATGAGGTTTTTGGTTGGCCATGTGAATAATTCAGCACCAAAATAGGAAGGTTCTACCGAGATTTGAACTCGGATCACTGGATTCAAAGTCCAGAGTGCTAACCATTACACCATAGAACCATATTCTAAATCCACATGGAAATTGAAAAAAAAAAATCTGCCTGTAATTAGCAACAGCGGACTGTCGTTCCTTCACGTGCTGCAAATACTTTCAACTGACAACAATATTTGGACAGCTATATTCTATTTCCACGAGGCAAATTAATTGACATGGTAGTATCGTCCAAGATTTAAACTCGGATTGTAGGATTCAGAGTCCTGAGTGATAACCTTTACAGCATAGAACCCTGTAGTCAATACTCTGTTTCCTGGCCAGAAACGGTGTCAACTACCAGGCACTCATAGTATGCGTTTACCGTAGGCTAGCCATTCGTGCGTAACAAGAGTGCTTATCGACTCCCACCCACTTGTTTCTTTCACGCAACTATTTTAAAGTTGACAGGGAGGAGTGTGTCACTGCAAAATCAAGGTAGGTCCTACCGAGATTTGAACTCGGATCGCAGGATTCAGAGTCCTGAGTGCTAACCATTACACCATAGAACCCTATACAGAGTATTTATTGTAGAGTTCCGATTTTCCTGTCATTTGTACACCGGATAAACATCAGATTATGAGGTTTTTGGTTGGCCATGTGAATAATTCAGCACCAAAAATAGGAAGGTTCTACCGAGATTTGAACTCGGATCACTGGATTCAAAGTCCAGAGTGCTAACCATTACACCATAGAACCATATTCTAAATCCACATGGAAATTGAAAAAAAAAATCTGCCTGTAATTAGCACCCGGACTGTCGTTCCTTCACGTGCTGCAAATACTTTCAACTGACAACAATATTTGGACAGCTATATTCTATTTCCACGAGGCAAATTAATTGACATGGTAGTATCGTCCAAGATTTAAACTCGGATTGTAGGATTCAGAGTCCTGAGTGATAACCTTTACAGCATAGAACCCTGTAGTCAATACTCTGTTTCCTCCTGCCAGAAACGGTGTCAACTACCAGGCACTCATAGTATGCGTTTACCGTAGGCTAGCCATTCGTGCGTAACAAGAGTGCTTATCGACTCCCACCCACTTGTTTTCTTTCACGCAACTATTTTAAAGTTGACAGGGGAGGAGTGTGTCACTGCAAAATCAAGGTAGGTCCTACCGAGATTTGAACTCGGATCGCAGGATTCAGAGTCCTGAGTGCTAACCATTACACCATAGAACCCTATACAGAGTATTTATTGTAGAGTTCCGATTTTACTGTCATTTGTACACCGGATAAACATCAGATTATGAGGTTTTTGGTTTGCCATGTGAATAATTCAGCACCAAAAATAGGAAGGTTCTACCGAGATTTGAACTCGGATCACTGGATTCAAAGTCCAGAGTGCTAACCATTACACCATAGAACCATATTCTAAATCCACATGGAAATTGAAAAAAAAAAATCTGCCTGTAATTAGCAACAGCGGACTGTCGTCGTTCCTTCACGTGCTGCAAATACTTTCAACTGACAACAATATTTGGACAGCTATATTCTATTTCCACGAGGCAAATTAATTGACATGGTAGTATCGTCCAAGATTTAAACTCGGATTGTAGGATTCAGAGTCCTGAGTGATAACCTTTACAGCATAGAACCCTGTAGTCAATACTCTGTTTCCTGGCCAGAAACGGTGTCAACTACCAGGCACTCATAGTATGCGTTTACCGTAGGCTAGCCATTCGTGCGTAACAAGAGTGCTTATCGACTCCCACCCACTTGTTTCTTTCACGCAACTATTTTAAAGTTGACAGGGGAGGAGTGTGTCACTGCAAAATCAAGGTAGGTCCTACCGAGATTTGAACTCGGATCGCAGGATTCAGAGTCCTGAGTGCTAACCATTACACCATAGAACCCTATACAGAGTATTTATTGTAGAGTTCCGATTTTCCTGTCATTTGTACACCGGATAAACATCAGATTATGAGGTTTTTGGTTGGCCATGTGAATAATTCAGCACCAAAAATAGGAAGGTTCTACCGAGATTTGAACTCGGATCACTGGATTCAAAGTCCAGAGTGCTAACCATTACACCATAGAACCATATTCTAAATCCACATGGAAATTGAAAAAAAAAATCTGCCTGTAATTAGCAACAGCGGACTGTCGTTCCTTCACGTGCTGCAAATACTTTCAACTGACAACAATATTTGGACAGCTATATTCTATTTCCACGAGGCAAATTAATTGACATGGTAGTATCGTCCAAGATTTAAACTCGGATTGTAGGATTCAGAGTCCTGAGTGATAACCTTTACAGCATAGAACCCTGTAGTCAATACTCTTGTTTCCTGGCCAGAAACGGTGTCAACTACCAGGCACTCATAGTATGCGTTTACCGTAGGCTAGCCATTCGTGCGTAACAAGAGTGCTTATCGACTCCCACCCACTTGTTTCTTTCACGCAACTATTTTAAAGTTGACAGGGGAGGAGTGTGTCACTGCAAAATCAAGGTAGGTCCTACCGAGATTTGAACTCGGATCGCAGGATTCAGAGTCCTGAGTGCTAACCATTACACCATAGAACCCTATACAGTATTTATTGTAGAGTTCCGATTTTCCTGTCATTTGTACACCGGAAAACATCAGATTATGAGGTTTTTGGTTGGCCATGTGAATAATTCAGCACCAAAAATAGGAGGTTCTACCGAGATTTGAACTCGGATCACTGGATTCAAAGTCCAGAGTGCTAACCATTACACCATAGAACCATATTCTAAATCCACATGGAAATTGAAAAAAAAAATCTGCCTGTAATTAGCAACAGCGGACTGTCGTTCCTTCACGTGCTGCAAATACTTTCAACTGACAACATATTTGGACAGCTATATTCTATTTCCACGAGGCAAATTAATTGACATGGTAGTATCGTCCAAGATTTAAACTCGGATTGTAGGATTCAGAGTCCTGAGTGATAACCTTTACAGCATAGAACCCTGTAGTCAATACTCTGTTTCCTGGCCAGAAACGGTGTCAACTACCAGGCACTCATAGTATGCGTTTACCGTAGGCTAGCCATTCGTGCGTAACAAGAGTGCTTATCGACTCCCACCCACTTGTTTCTTTCACGCAACTATTTAAAGTTGACAGGGGAGGAGTGTGTCACTGCAAAATCAAGGTAGGTCCTACCGAGATTTGAACTCGGATCGCAGGATTCAGAGTCCTGAGTGCTAACCATTACACCATAGAACCCTATACAGAGTATTATTGTAGAGTTCCGATTTCCTGTCATTTGTACACCGGATAAACATCAGATTATGAGGTTTTTGGTTGGCCATGTGAATAATTCAGCACCAAAATAGGAAGGTTCTACCGAGATTTGAACTCGGATCACTGGATTCAAAGTCCAGAGTGCTACCCATTACACCATAGAACCATATTCTAAATCCACATGGAATTGAAAAAAAAAAATCTGCCTGTAATTAGCAACAGCGTGTCGTTCCTTCACGTGCTGCAATACTTTCAACTGACAACAATATTTGGACAGCTATATTCTATTTCCACGAGGCAAATTATTGACCATGGTAGTATCGTCCAAGATTTAAACTCGGATTGTAGGATTCAGAGTCCTGAGTGATAACCTTACAGCATAGAACCCTGTAGTCAATACTTCTGTTTCCTCCTGGCCAGAACGTGTCCAACGACCAGGCACTCTAGTATGCGTTTACGTAGGTAGCCATTTTCGTGCTTACATATTGGTTTATCGCTTCCCACCCACATTTTTTCTTTTCACGCAACTATTTAAAAGTTTGACAGGGGAGAGTGTGTCCTGCAAAACAAGTAGGTCCCTACCGTAGATTTGAACTCGGATCGCAGGATTCAGAGTCCTGAGTTAAACCTTTACAGCATAGAACCCATTGGTCTTGGGGGTGACTAGAGAGATATACCTGCTGGAGCGTGTGCTACAGGTGGGAGATGCTATGGTGACCAGCGAGCTGAGATAAGGGGGGACTTTACCTAGCAGGGGGAGCTTGCTAGCTCCGGAATAATTGATGTTTGCTCCGGAATCGACGAAGGCCGATAGTCACACGGATAGCAGCTAGCTAGCTGTGAGATCCGGGTATGAATGTCCAGAGAGCAGTCGAAATCCAGGGACATGGAGAGAAAAATTGGTCCGGTATGTTCCGTTCCGAGCCGCGCTGCGCCGTACAGAACTGGCGATAGATTTTCGAGCTAAAGGATAGCTGATGACCACAAACCGTGGTTAGCTGAATACTAACGATTTGCCAGTAAAGGAGCTAACTAGCTTCTGAACTAGCTTCTGGATTAGCTTCTGGCTAGTTTCAGGCTAGCTTCTTGGAGTTTCTGGCTAGCTTCTTGGAGGATTACAGATTTGAGGTAAATAATACTTTTTTATAAATATACATTGGTGAGGCGGGTTGCAGGAGAGTGTTTTGAAGATGAGTTGATGGAAAATAAAAATAAAATGTATGTGAAAAAGTTGTAAATATATATATATACAGGACACGACAAGACGAGGACAAAAGACGTCTGAACTGCTATGCCACCTTGGTGTAGCCCCTAGCTACACTAATTTACCTGTCAAAAGTTTTAGAACACCTACTCATTCAAGGGTTTTTCTTTATTTTTACTATTTTCTACCTTGTAGAATAATATTGAAGACATAAAAACTATACAATAACACACATGGAATCATGTAGTAACCAGAAAAGTGTTAAAAACATTTACATATATTTATATTAGAGATTCTTCAAAGTAGCCACCCTTTGCCTTGATGACAGCTTTGCACACTCTTGGTATTCTCTCAACCAGCTTCATGAGGTAGTCACCTGGAATGCATTTCAATTAACAGGTATGCCATCTCTAAAACTTTTGACCGGTAGTGTACTTCAGTGGATTTGAACACATTTCAACAGGTAAATGAACATATTTGTAGAGGCAAATGAGTTCAATTATAATCATGGTATAAAATGGATAATCAACTCGGGGCTCTATGCGTTTTCTGTCAAATAATGCAACTCCGTGAAAGGTCAGGTCCATCACTAAGCTGCCGCGTTGTGGAACACACCTTCCACGTCATTCATCATTTTCCATAGAATGCTTAGCCCCTTGTTGATTATCCCTTACATATCTTACAATATCTTAGTATGTCTTCGTATACTGTTTCTTAGTGTATATTTTTGGTGTATATACACATAGATTGCAATTGGAATACTGATACAGTGTTATTTGGGTAGTTGTTTCCTTCTGACATTTCTTGATTTCTTGTTTTATTTATGTGTTTGTGTACTTGTTTGACATTTTACTGCACTGTTAGGAGCTAGTAACACACGCATTTTGCTGCACCCGCTATAACATCTACAGACCAATAAACTTTCATTTGATTTGAGGGTAAATCCCAGTGGAGAGAGAAAGGAAAATAATTGCTGACCAACTCAAAGGAGAAAAGAGAGAAAGTAAAGACAGAGAAAATAGACAGAGGGGGGAGAAAATCTGATTAGCCAACAGTCTCTCTGATTCCTGTGATCTGTACTCGCTCTCTTATCAGTTGAGAAATTATTTTTCTGCCCCTCTCTTGCTTATAACCCTTTCTTCCTCCCTTGTCCCACTGATCCCTCCAGTTATCTGTCTGACCCGCGATTCCTAATATTGTTATTTTTCAACGTAAGAGAACACCAGGTTGTGACATCACTCTCTAGACATCAAAACATCTTTTACATCTCTGTGATACGTAACAGTTATGACATCCATCCTCTATTCCTCCTTCATCCTCTGTTCCTTTCATTCTCTATCTGGGGTCTTGACCTTTCTCGGCAGGACCCATCCCTAAACACTATCAGAGCTGAACTGGCCCACCCATCCCCGCCTTGTGTGAAGCTGCTCTCTCTCAACACTATCTCCCACTGCTACAGACTCATGGGTTTTGAAGAAAGGGAAAGGGGGATACCTAGTCAGTTGTACAACTGAATGCCTAGGGTTAGGGCTCGGGTTAGGGCTAGGGTAAGGCTAGGGGTAGGGTTGGAGCTAGGGTTAGGTTATGGGTTTAAGCTAGGGTTAGAGTTGGGGTTGAGCTAGGGTTGGGGTTAAGGGTTAGGTTTGGGGTCAGGGTTCAATTAAAGGCTAGGGTTGGGGCTAATAGTGTAAGTAAAGTTTCATACCAAAATGTGTTACTTACAGAAATCTTTGTACAATAACAAAAGCTCTGTTTATATAAGTTAGTCTAACCAACCATAGTTGTGATCCTGTCTGTAACATGGTGGGGATGTCAGGGGCACCGTGTAAACTCTGCTCCATCCCTGACTGCTGATTAGACCACAGCGACACAGCAGCTCTTTAAATAAACACTCGCTCTCTCTTTCTCCCCGTCTCTCTCTCGCTCCCCCTCTCTCACTCTCTCCTTCTCCCCTCTCCCTCTCTCCACATGCTCCATCACTTCTCAGGTTATCAGAGGAGCTCCAACCCCAAAGACCCCCAGAGTGCTACACACTGTTAACAGAGGGAACGAGAGAAGAGATGTGGGTGCTTTGCAAGCACTGGGTATTGTAGTTAAAAGGGAGATAGAGGGAGGGGAGTGAGTGGAAGGGGCACAAGCACTCAATGTAGTAGTTAAGAAAGGGAGGGGGAAAGAGGGAGGGGAGAGAGGGAGTGAGAGCGGGAGAGAAAGGCATCCCTCTAATTCCTCAAGAGGGGCTCTTCTATCAAACAGAGAAAGAGTGAGAATAGGAGAAGAGGAGGGGCGGCTTGACGGTGGGAGGTACAGAAGTTTGGGATAATTCTAAGGAGCTGAGACCCAGAACGTTGAGGCTGGAGTAGTCAACTGCAGTCAGGGAGAGAACAACGGATGAAAAAACAAAGCACACTGTCTTATCCCTGACGGACCGACGACGAGTGGAAACAGCAGGAGATCACCACTACGGCTACAGAAGGCCAACATACCAGCATGCCACTACAATACAAGCTGGTCCCAACTTCATTGACAAGAGTGTGAAGGAATCTGAACTGATGCATGAAGGACTAGAAGCGTGAGAACCGCAAGGGGAGATTTGAGAGAAGACGGGAGAGAGAGAGAGAAGTTGTTAACGTTTGTGAACATTGTCCACCTGCTTGTATACGTGGTTAAGAGGAGAGAGAGTTTCAGTGTAACTTGCAAGAAGAGAAGAGAACCACAAGGATCAGAGAGAGGCTCTACCCGGCTCCACGCAATGTGAGTGAGAAACCAGCCACAGAGAGGTTGAATTAACTAAAACATTCTTTTCAGATGATTTCTAATCTAATATCTATGAAAGAACGTTCACAAAAGCATTTTAAAATTACAATTCTGGTTCTCATCACTGATAATTAAATGCGTAGGTCACGTTTCAGACAGGCGTCACATGTATGCAACTGCCAGCCAAAAGACAATAGAATAATAGAACAAAAGAGCTTCTCCTGAATGTTCTAGATGAGAATGTCAGAATATTTGAAGGACCAGCTTGAATGTAGTTCAGTGCTCTATCAGTGACCACAAGCTAGAGAGGAAGCTCATTTGAAGATACTGTAGGTAATTCAATCATTTCTATAGCGTTAAGATCAAGTGTCTCCATGGTTATGAAAAACAATCAACGCCTCATAAAATGGAAAAAAGCAAGCCAAGTACATTGTGTAAAACAGATGGCCAAGGGTAGGCCAAGTAACGGCCAAGTATAGGGCCTTAGATCACAATGAGTGAGCTAGTTGGACTCTTCCTGCACCCCCGACCTTAGACCTGAACGACAACACTTCACTAACAATGGGAGGTTGATGCAGAACACTGTTGAGGTAGCGACGTCAGGGACACATCTCAAGTGGACCTCTTCCGTAGCGTGGTTGGGGTCAGGGTTAGCGGTCGGATGAGGTATGCGGGTGATGTGTGTTTTGTCGGGTAAAAGTAAGAAGGGGTGGTTAAAAGAAGATGAGTACCCACGTATACCCTATGTCTATGGTCAGGAGTTTATCATGGTCAAGAAAAACTCATTCAGATTCCGAGTGTTTAATAGTCACAGGGTGTACAGGGTTGCAAGTGTGATTGCAGGGTACAGTGTTTAATAGTCACGTGTACAGGGTTGCAGGTGTGATTGCAGGGTACAGTGAAAATCTTAGGCTTTGAGCTCCAACATGCAGGACTAGTGAAATAAAATAATGAAAATGGTAATAAAAAAAATGAAATAGCACTATATACATAATAACAACTGTGGCCGTGAGGAATAAATAAATGTCCATTGGGGTGGAAGCTAAGTAAAGACTATTGGGGGGGTGGGTGGAATGATCATAGGGGGAGCAGCAGCATGATCATGGCCCTACCAATACCTAATATGTGGGTGGTTTTGTATCCTGCACCTGTGGAAGTGCTAGATGTGCCAGTACTAAAAGTACTAAGGGGAGGAAGAAGAACAATACCATACAAACACTGCCTTAATTCTCTTGAGTGTACTTACATACCACCAAAACATTTGTGGGTATTCTTCTCTTTGCTATGGCGTTTTACCCTGCACTTGTGGAATATTGCTCAATAC
The DNA here is from genome assembly GCF_002021735.2 of Oncorhynchus kisutch. Lineage (NCBI taxonomy): Eukaryota > Metazoa > Chordata > Actinopteri > Salmoniformes > Salmonidae > Oncorhynchus > Oncorhynchus kisutch. The sequence continues at coordinate 18,898,332 of NC_034189.2, read as the reverse complement.
ACTTTTACACAACTTCTGAACTAACATTGTTAAGTTCTAGACCTTGGCCTTTCTGGTCTGTCCTGATGGATTTATCACTTTGGTGCAGAGCGGTACAGAGCGGTGCTGAGGGCAGGGGTATTTCTGTGAGGAAGGCTGGCAACTGACCCGGGTCCATTGTTCAGGGGGGGGTGGGGGGGGGGGGGGGGTTGCTATCCTGTCACTGTTAACGGGACATGTCAGTTATGAGTTGTTACTTATCGCTGATTCAGGGAAACTTTCAACTTGGTCTGTGCTGATTTGGAGTTGTTTTTACCATTCTGGAAGAATCCAAAAACACTTTTACAGTGTCTTGAACATAAGGCCATGACATGACTTGTACGTTTTCTATTTCTGACAAGACATGAACTGCAGTCTTCAACCAGTGCCAAGATAAACAAATGCATTCAGGCACGTGCACAGGCATACACAGACGCACGCACACACACAAACACACACACACACACACACACACACACACACACACACGTGTATGCATCCACACGCATCCTTTGATTCTGTCTCTTACCCTTCATCTTCATCTTATCCATCATCATCCTCTGTGCACCCTCGCCTGGCAATTAGGTTTCTTTCCTCTGGGCCAATCAGATTTCAGATAACTATCCTGTTCTGATAGAAGATATAAGAGTTGATAGATTACGCCGTGCAGCCTGCCTTCCTCTTCCTCTAACAGATAAAGTCCTCTAACCTCCCTGTGAACTCCCTGGTTCAGTCTACATTTGAAGACTGAACCTCAGCTATGATATGTCTACGGACCAAGTTTGCGATAGACATGAGTTTGAGACAGGGAGAGACTTCTGTTGCACAAATTGGCTATCAAAAAGCATGACACTGTCACTATAAAGAGCCACTCATGAAAAGCCAAACCATTTCACATTCGCATATGCTTGGAACAGTATTTCCACATCCGAGAAGTAGGGACCATTTGTGCTTACGCAAACCTGGCTAAACTCTGCCCCTTCTTCCTCTCTCTCCCTCCCCTCCTACCCAGTTGACCATGAGTATGAGCGGCACATTGGAGAAGGGGGCTCACCACCAGGCCCTTGACCTCTCTGAGGAGCTCTCCCCCCACATGCACCCCCACCATCACCCCCACCACCAGCACCACCACCACCTCCAGCACTCCAACTCCCTGGCCTCCACCGCCCCCGTGGGGACACCCTCCGGCGTGGTGGTGCCTCCCCCGTACTTTGCAGCCGAGAGCGGGGGAGGAGGGAGTGACGCTCCCCTGGAGCTGAGGGGCTCTCTGGACTGCTGGGCGTGCTCAGTGCTGGTAACGGCCCAGAACCTGGTCATAGCGGGGATCAACGCCTGCCTGGCCGGACTGGTGTTCGGACTCATCCTCACCCCGGCTATAGTGATGGTGGTGTTTGGGTTCCTGTGTCATTCTACGGTAAGGAGGGAAAGTGGTGGGGGGTGTCTTCTCCTTCTTCTTCTCCTTCTTCTACTATTCAGGCAGAGAGTTGTCACGCTCTCTAATGAATAACCCAAGGGAAAATTCAGAGGAAAGGTTACTCCATCTTCCAAAGTTCCTGAGTGTCATTTCAATTTCACATTCATAACTCATCTACTGTATGTGTCTGAGTGAAGGTGTGTTTGCTAACACACTCATAACATTAGAGCCTTCGAGAGGTATCGTCACAAGAAGCTAACTAGATAATAGATCAGAATAATATTAAATAATCCTATGGTATACAGAGTAGTGATATAGGCTGACATTTCAGGAGGGACTAACTGTGAATCCTAAAACTCATAACTAAACTTTCACCACCCAGCATGAGTTTGGAATATTTTAGCAGAAGATGAGGGTGGAGTTTGGCCCTCTGTGATGAGTTTCATAAGCAGATCAGCCAGAGAGTATTTCTCAGATGTTTAAGAACAGGGACTACGTTCCAAATGGCACCCTATTCCCTTTATAGTGCACTACTTTTGACCAGGGACCATAGAGCTCTAGTAAAAGCACTGCTCTATATAGGGAATATGGAGCTATTTTGGAGAGCATTTTTGAGAATCTGACTGGACAGGTCAGGAGTCAAGGGAAAGACTTTAAAGAATAGAGGGAGGTAGGGATTAGCTTGCTTAGCTGGTCCCATATCTATATGCTTTAACTCCTACAAATCTAGGACAAGGATATGTCGAAGAAAGATTTAAACACACACGCACATATTCACAGCCAAAATAGGAAAACATTAAGACACTTGAGCTCACACACAGACAGACGCACGCATAAGCACATGCGTGAGTACACACACACGCACGCACACACACACACACACACACACACACACACACACACACACACACACACACACACACACACACACCTTTGACCCCAGTTAGCCCCACCTTACTAATGACTGTGTGTGTGTGTGTGTGTGTGTGTGTGTGTGTGTGTGTGTGTGTTACAGGATTCCCCTCCCCTCTAACCAATTAGGAACCTTGTGGCACCAGATTAAGGAGGGATTAGGGTGGAGAGGGAGAGAGAGGGAGGATTGAAACAAAGGAGAGAGGTGGATGAGAAAGAAAGGAAGGAAGGAAGGAATGTTAAAGCTAGCTAAACAAGTTATCCTGATCTCGCAGTTCGTTGTAACAAAATATTGAATTACACAAACTCTGAAAAACATTCACCAACAATTTTGAAAAAGGGGAAGGGAATATCTTCACTATTTATTTTTATTTAACATTTAACATTTATTTAACTAGGCAAGTCAGTTAAGAACTTAAGAACAAATTCTTATTTACAATGACTTTACAATGACTGCCTACCCTACTAAGCAGCTGCATTAAACTACATTAACTTTAACTGGCATGATACAGTTGCATGATTTCAGAGCTAGACACCCCAATAAGAGCTATGAATATCAAATATTTTCAGAAGGTTGGCTGTGGGACATAAACCCCCTGGCCTTAGAAAGTAGAAATAAGCATGGACATACTGTAGTGTTATCTGTTCACCTCCCAACCTGTTTCCCGCCATCCCTCCCTCCCTCACCCCTCTGTGCCTCTCCTCTCCCTCCATCCCCCTCCACTTGCGTATTCTGTTCTTACCACATAGAGATAAGGAAGGGTGACAGCCCCTCCATTTTCCCTCCAGTGCATTCCTCACATTCTCTCCATTCTCTGCTACCACTTCTACCACTTCTCCCTCACACTAACAACATCACATACCACACCAGCAGGCGGATATTTGAATTCTAAAGATCCATAGATATTATTGTGATGTTTCACAGCTGTGATATAAGAATGGCAATTCATCACATTTCATCTATGGAAGGGCCCCTCCTTCTTCGTGTGTGTGTGTGTGTGTGTGTGTGTGTGTGTGTGTGTGTGTGTGTGTGTGTGTGTGTGTGTGTGTGTGTGTGTGTGTGTGTGTGTGTGTGTCAGACTGCGATCTGCTCTGTGTCTGTCCTGACCTCCGACACACATTCCAACAGGGGCACGTCATCGTCTCCCTGCATCTCCTCCTCTCCTCTCCTCCATCTGTCTATCCCCGCATTCGTCTCGGACTCCTCCATCCTTCACTTCTCTTGAACATGGGTGCTGAAACCAATAACTCTCTCCATCTGTTCTGACAAGACTCCAACAGAAAGCTTGATTCGCTTCATCAGCTTGTCAGAAACTATAGCAACATTTGAGATCAATACATTTCTGTTGCATTGACATTGCATTATTGTCATTATACAATCATAAGAACATTATGTCAATCTCTTCGTTGTTGGTGCAACACATTCTTCTGGTCATGTGAAAAACAGCAACATAATCAACCAGAAAAACCAACCCTCTCCTCTCCTCCACTGCCCCCTCTCCTCTCCCCAGGTGCGCCCTCAGGGGACGACCCGCTACTGTTCGGACCTGCTGAGCGACGGGGGCTGTGTGGCCCTCCTAGTGGTCGGGTTCCTCCTGGTCACCCCCCTCCTGGTACTGGCTCTGGCTGCCTACTGCCGCCTGGCGCGTCACCTCCAGTTGGGGCTCTGCTTCATACCTTACTCCAGGGCCGTCTACAAGAACCTGCCCGCTACAAAACACCATGGCCTGGGAGGGGGCTGCTGTGGAGGCAGCAGGTCTGGAGGGGAGGGAGGCGGGAAGGGAAAGGTCTGGGTGTGAAGGGGGAGAAAGGGGAGGGATTGAGGTTGGAGGAGGGTGCAAGGAGGAGAGAGAGAGGGAGGATGGAGGGAAAGAGAGAGGAAGAGGCAGAAAGAGAGAAAGACAAGGGGGTAAGAAAGAGAGAGAGGGAGAAAGGAGGGAGGGAGAGTGAGTGAGTGAGGGGGAGGAAGGGCGGGCCAAGATTAGAGGAGATGGGATGAGAGGAGGGAGATGGGATGAGAGGGAGGAAATGAAAGGAGGGAAGAATTACATTAGAAGGGAGGAGGAGAAAGAGGACAGAAACTACAGCAGCCAAACTAATATCTGGGAAGACTACAGTATAGGCACCATAGTTTAAAGAACAAAGTTAACCATTCCTCTGGCCTGAGTTCAACCGAAGTAACCTCCCTCACACCACCACGTTATATGCTATCCCTTTAATGTACAAATTGCTTTTAAACCATTGATATATTGTGTTCGAAAATGTTATAGCAGACGAAAAAGGAGCAGGGATTTTTACACTGTTCTAGAAGTAGAGGCAATAAATCAACAGCAAGCATCTCAATCACACCGCAGACTACGTTTAGTTTATGCAGTGAAACACTGGGCATTAATGAAGAATATATCACTGCCATGTGTCCACATTTTATAAAGCATGTAATTTAGCAGGAAGCTCTTTCCAGAGCAACTGGGGTTAAGTGCCTTGCTCAAAGGTACATAGACACATGTTTCACCTAATTAAACACTCTGAGATTTAAACCAGCAACCTTTTACTTACCTGCCCAACACTCTTAACCACTAGGCTACCTACACCTCTTTAAGATATCAATAACATTGATTCAAGACAATGTCTTTAAGCGTTTATACACCACGAAGGACATTTTGTGTTTAGCGTAGTTTGTACATTTCATTTACTAAGGTTTATGACTACTACTGTTTCTTGTACATTTCCTTTTTTCAAATATAGCCTATTTGGAATCAATTGGAGTCATTTTTCTTTTCTAAAAAAAACTGAGTTCATTGTGGTTATGCATTCACACACACTCACACACGTACACACGCACGCACACACACACACATCATTATGGGTTATACACACTCCTCTCTACAAAGTGGAGGAGAGGTTATTGCATAAGTAAATCACAAGCAGAGCCAGTGAGTACAACTGCTTGGCACGAGGACTTCATAAACACATAAACTCGCTCCAGCTGGATATTATCACAAGTTTAAATGTGACTAATGTGTGTCTGGATCCACCAACATAATATAACTGGGGGAGTAATGACGACGAGGCGAGAGGATACTTGAATGTTATGATATAGTGCCCTCTTGTGCTTTTTCAGTGCATGACACGATGAGTGCAGAAGTGTTCCAGCAATTCTCTTCTGTTTTTGCTTCAATTTGATTATTTGTCTTCCTTTTTTGTTTGTTTTACGGCACCTGGTATTCCCAAGCAGTCTCCTGTCCCAGTACTAACCCAGTACTATGGCCACAAACATATTTTTTTTACCCCGTTTTCTCCCCGAATTATGACCTACCTGGCTGCCTACTTCTTATCACACTGCTCGCTTAACCCGGGTGTCAGCCGCACCATTGTGACAGAGGAAACACTGTTCGACTGACGACCGGAGTCCGCTTGCAGGCGCCCGGCCCTGTCACAAGGAGTCGCTAGAGCAGTGGTTCCCAATCTTTTTCCTTACTGTACCACCAACTGAATTTTGCTCTACCTGGAGTACCCCTGAAGTACCCCCTCATGTGAATTTTACCAGTAGGACTATGGCCTCATGAGTCTTCTCATGTACCCCTTGTGGATAGGCCAAGTACCACCAGGAGTCCTAGTACCCCTGGTTGGGAACCACTACACTTGTGCACAATGAGCCAAGGAAAACCCCACTGGCCAAACCCTCCCCTACCCCGGGCTTTTGACCGCGGCGCCACCCAAGACCATCAGCAATTCTCTTCTGGTTTGAAATAAGCAATGGAATCAGCTTTCTGACATATGTAATTGTCAAATAGCAATCTAACAAATTACAGTAAGACAAGAACTTAACCACAGACACAATCTTATTGGGGTGCCAGATTCAAAAACTGTTACAACTATTCAATAACATACATATATACAACAAACGAGACAATGATTTCACAATATTGTCCACAATCTAGAAATAATATCAATATCGGACTTATACAAGAGTTGTCTGACAGGTCGGCTTCAAAATGACTGTTTTCATTGAAGAAGAAATCAGGGTTTTGACGAGATGGGATACAGCTTTGTCAGATGTCGCTTTTCGTGGCAGGTTAGAGAATTTACACAACAGGTTAGGAGAATTATGTTAGGGTTAGGAGAATTATGTTAGGGTTAGGAAAAGGGTTATGCAAGGCATAGACTACACGACTTCTACAACCTTAACAACTTGGACTTGTCCCAAACCTGTCATTCTGTCCATCCTCAACCCCAGGACGTGGGTGCTCACCAGTGGCGGTCAGTGCCGTTTAAGATGAGGGAGGACGTTTTTTTTTTTTCATGACCTTATTTCTATTACAGCATATTAGATGACTGCCATTCATGTTCCATTCACCTAGTTTAATGTAACATCGATAGGTTTAGGCTACTACATGATACTCATATTTTCTCTATACCCATCATGAGGTTGCTACAACCTAGGCTAAAGATTTTACTAAGTTACAGCTCATATATGGAAATCAGTCAATTGAAATAAGTACATTAGGCACTAATCTATGGATTTTACATGACTGGGTTTCAAGATATGCATATGTTGGTCACAGATACCTTAAAAAAGGTAGGGGTGGATCAGAAAACCAGTCAGTCTCTGGTGTGACCACCATCTGCCTCATGCAGCGCGACACATCTCCTTTGTTGTCATACACGTCAATCCAGAGCATCCCAAACATGCTCAATGGGTGATATGTCTGGTAAGTATGCAGGCCATGGAAGAACTGGGGTATTTTCTGCTTCCAGGAATTGTGTAAAGACCAAGGGTCCCCGATGTGGGGCCGTACATTATCATGCTGAAACATGAGGTGATGGAGAGGGATGAATGGTACGGCAATGGGCCTCAGGATCTCGTCACGATATCTTTGTGCATTCAAATTGCCATCAATAAAATGCAATTGTATTCATTGTTGGTAGCTTATGCCTGCTCATACCATTACCCCACTGCCACCATGGGGCATTCTTTTCACAAAATTGACATGTGCCAACCGCCTGACCACAAGCCAAACAAGTGGTCTGCGATTGTGAGGTCGGTTGGACGTACTGCCAAATTCTCCAAAGGATGTTGGAGATGGCTTACGGTAGAGAAATGAACATTAAATACTCAAAACTTAAGACATCTGTGGCATTGTGTTGTATGGCAAAACTGCACATTTTAGAGTGGCCTTTTATTGTCCACGGCACAAGGTGCACCTGTGTAATGATAATGCTGTTTAATCAGCTTAATGATATGGCACACCTGTGAGGTGGATGGATCATCTTCTCAAAGGAGAAATGCTCACTAACAGGGATGTAAACAAATTTGTGAACAAATTTTGAGAGAAACAAGCTTTTTGTGCGTATGGAACATTTCTGGGATATTTTATTTCAGCTCATGAAACATGGGACCAACACTTTACATGTTGTGTTTATATTTTTGTTCAAACATGTTTTGGGTTCCTTTCAAAGAGGATTCTACATGGAACCCAAAACGGCTCTACATGGAACCCAAAATGGTTGTACCTAGAACCAAAAAGAGTTCTCCAATGGGTACAGTTGAAGAACCCTTTTGGAACTATTTTTTAAAGAGTGTAGTGTAAGTAGATCCAATTGAAATATCACCACCTTTAGTGATAGAAAATTGTAAAGCAAATCAAATCCTATTTTAACTCGCCCTTGTGTCCTGATTCAACAGAACTTATCTCAGCCATGAAAGCTGCCAGAGTGAGGGGGGCCTTGGCTTACATCCCCTATGACAGGCTCATTGTCCACCCTCCCTCCCAGAAGCCTGGAAGGGATGAGAGAGCCAAGCCTATGGGTTCGTAGCTTCGACTCTGCAGTACACACACACCAACTGATTAACGGACTGCTGAATGCATTTGTTTTTACTTGCTTTGTTTGCTCTTTTCCATATTATGTCTATCTCTGATAAGCTACCCAGGAAAGGGCTGAACATAGCGCATGTTAATATATGTAGCCTTAGAAACAAGGTTCATGAAATCAATAACTTGATAACATCAGGAGGAAAGAGGAAAGTCTTTGTCCTCGGGCCTGGAGGGAAGCCAAAGTCATTCCGCTAACCAAGAGTGGTAAAGCGGCCTTTACTGGTTCGAACAGCAGACCTAAAAGCTTGCTGCCAGCTCTCAGCAAACTGTTGGAAAAAAATTGCCTTTGACCAAATACAATGCTATTTCTCTGTAACCAAATGAACAACAGACTTTCCGCATGCTTATAGAGAAGGGCACTCAACATGTACGGCACGGACACAAATGACTGATGATTGGTTGAAAGAAATTGATAAGAAGATTGTGCTGTTAGATTTCAGTGCAGCCTTTGATATTACTGACCATAACCTGTTGTTGAAGAAACGTACACTACCGTACAAAAGATTGAGGTCACTTAGAAATGTCCTTGTTGTTGAAAGAAAATCACATTTTTGGTCCATTAAAATAACATCAAATTGATCAGAAATACAGTGTAGACATTGTTAATGTTGTAAATGACTATTGTAGCTGGAAACAGAAGATTTTTTATGGAATATCTACATAGGCGTACAGAGGCCCATAATCAGCAACCATCACTCCTGTGTTCCAATGGCACGTTGTGTTAGCTAATACAAGTTTATAATTTTAAAAAGGCTAATTGATCATTAGAAAACCCTTTTGCAATTATGTTAGCACAGCTGAAAACTTTTGTTCTGATTAAAGAAGCAATAAAACTGGCCTTCTTTACACTAGTTGTGTATCTGGAGTATCAGCATTTGTGGGTTCGATTACAGGCTCAAAATGGCCAGAAACAAAAACCTTTCTTCTGAAACTCGTCAGTCTATTCTTGTTCTGAGAAATGAATGTCTATTCCATGTGAGAAATTGCCAAGAAACTGAAGATCTCGTACAACGCTGTGTACTACTCCCTTCACAGAACAGCGCAATCTGTCACTAACTAGAATAGAAAGAAGAGTGGGAGGCCCCGATGCACAACTGAGCAAGAGGACAAGTACATTAGCGTGTCTAGTTTGAGAAACAAACACCTCACAAGTCCTCAACTGGCAGCTTCATTAAATAGTACCCACAAAACATCAGTCTCAACATCAACAGTGAAGAGGTGACTCCGGGATGCTGGCCTTCTAGGCAGACTTGCAAATAAAAAGCTATATCTCAGACTGGCCAATAAAAAGAAAAGATTAAGATGCGCAAAAGAACACAGACACTGGACAGAGATATGGCTTTTCTTTTCCAACATGGCTAATTCAGGCAATGCTTCTTGTAAATAGCAAACTCACATTTTGTGAGTGTTTTTTATAGGGCAGGGCAGCTCCAACCAACATCTCCAATCTCGTCTCATTGATTGGACTCCAGGTTAACTGACTCCTGACTACAATTAGCTTTCAGAGAAGTCATTAGTCTAGGGGTTCACATACTTTTACCAACCTAGATTGTGAATGTTTAGATGATGTATTCAATATAGACAAGAAAAATACAATAATTTGTGTGTTATTAGTTTAAGCAGACGTATATTGTATGTATATTGTTGTGACCTAGATGATGATCAGATCAAATTTTATGACCAAATGCAGAAATCCAGGTGTTTCCAAAGGGTTCACATATTATTTATTTCCACTGTATATAGCGTCGCTATTGGTTTTTATTGTGTTACTATTTTCTTAACTATGCATTGTTTGGAAAGGGCTCATAAGTAGACTAAGTATGTCACGGTAAAGTCTACACCTGTTGTATTCGGTACATGTGACAAATACAATTGTATTTAGATTTACACACACAGGCCATATGGGCTATTTTAGTCTTGTGAAATTATCATATTAACAATTATAATGAGTTCTAATATTCAAATGTGTCACCTGTTACGGATCATATGGTATCAATTTGACAAAGCTCGGGAGGAACCTGACAATGACCAAATCAGGACAAAAGGATAGGCCTACATGATACTTTGTAGGCCACACCGTTCAGATTGTTTTTTGGGATGTCTCATGGTCTGACAAACACCGCTCTAGCTCTGCCACCTTTCACCCCAGATGTCTCATGGTCTGACAAACACCGCTCTAGCTCCGTCACCTTTCACCCCAGATGTCTCATGGTCTGACAAACACCACTCTAGCTCTGCCACCTTTCATCCCAGATGCGGAAGGGCAATATCAGCATATGTGGTGGATTGAGACGCAGCCCATGCAAAAACATTGATATCTTTAGCTTAAACACAGATTTGATTTTAATAGGAATTTCTTTATTATGTTAATTAGATTTGTAGGCTTGGGGTTAAAATAATCATTTAAAAAATAATAAAAACTTACACATAGCCTATACAAGGGGAACTCATAATAAACCTCAGTATATATCAAATATTTACAAAAATACAATTGAAAATACAATTATACATATATATAAAAATACATTTAGAATGAAAGGCATATCCCTTTCCATATACACTTTACACATATGATACCCTACTTATCTATTTCGAATTGCATTATTTTATAAATTGAACCAATCCCGTCGGTGACCACTTGAGGGTACATTGACGCTACATATGGCCTCACAAAGTTTTGCCTTGATAAGGGATACTAGTCACTAATTGTAATACTTTTCCAAATGTTTTAGTTCTAATTTGGCTACCTCTTCATAATCTTTTTTTAAATGTATATATCACAAATCTCTTTTTATTTTCTTGTTAACTAATGGGCTAAAGAAAATTCCCATAAAACATAGGGCATTGTTTCAATTGCAAAACAATTGTCCCTGGGACAACATGTATTCAGAGCCAAATTATGATTTTATAATGTTGAACGAACTCAAAGACGTCTGTGTAAAACAAGCGAATTAAAATAGTTCCGTCTGTTGACTAAACATTTTAATTGTATCAGTAGCAATTTAACACATAGCATTCTGTGGTCGACTACATGTTATTTTACTTTGCAGACAAGCCGACATGCCCATTCAACTATTAAAATGTAAAGGGATAATTTCAGTTTTTGGCTTACTACTATCCCACTCCACCATGACCCTTAACCGTAAACACATAGGCAAGGTGAAGTAATGAAGGCAGAATGTCCGCTAAAAGATAAGTCGCCTCATTTTATTTCCACAGTCCCAATCTTTTATTAACCGAAATTACTTTGTATTTCCAATTCAACAGGTCATCTTTAATTTTATTTCCGAAAGATATCCCAAGCACTACCATTGGTCCCGTGCACACATTCAAACCACATAAACAGTTCTCCATTTCCACTGTCCCATATATTTTATTTATGTTTTATTTGTGTTCATCTTCGACCCGGAGGCAACAGAAAACTCATCAATGACGTTGATTGCCTCTTTCATGCTCAGGTCGTCTAAAATATAAAATTGTGACATTTCTTGAATATCTCTTGCATGCGAACGTTTCAATATATAACATAGCTCTGAGAGAGGGTCCCCCTGTCTGACACTTCGTACTTGCGTGATTATATTTACCAATATTCGTCATATTTACCCTGCTACCAACATCAGTCTACTATAAATCCTTTCTTACCCATATCATAAAAAAAAAATTCTAAAACCGAAAATAAAACTCTACATAAAAACGAATGGTTTACCTTGTCAAAAGCCTTTTCATGGTCCACATTTACAGTAATAGCTGGCAGGTGCATCTCGATGTGTGTTCCTAAATTCACTCTGGCACTCTGGACGTTCGTAAATTCAGAACATTGTCAGATTGTCTGTTCATAAATTCAGAGTGTTTGGCTCTCGGAAGTTCCGAGCTGGACGGTCTGACCGAGGAGTAGGGTTGATCCAACGTTCTGACCGCACAACGGCAAGCACCCAAGCTAACTGGCTAAAGTTGGCTAGCTACTTCCAGACACAAATGAGAGAACACCTCACTCTAACCATTTTACTCGCCCAAGCAGAACTCGTTAGGCTGTTGTCATGATATCTAGATCGTTGATGACTGTAACTGCTGCTGGCAAGAATTTAATAACTTTTTTTTGCCGAAGTTTACTGCCTGTTCACCCCGCTATCATCCAGAAGGCGAGGTCAGTACAGGTGCATCAAAGCAGGGACCGAGAGACTGAAAAACAGCTTCTATCTCAAGGCCATCAGACTGTTAAACAGCCACCACTAACATTGAGTGGCTGCTGCCAACATACTGACTCAACTCCAGCCACTTTAATAATGTAACAATTGATGAAAAATGTATCACTAGCCACTTTAAACAATGCTATTTTATATAATGTTTACATATCCTACATTACTCATCTCATATGTATATACTGTACTCTATACCATCTACTGCATCTTGCCTATGCCTTTCGGTCATCGCTCATCCATATATTTATGTACATATTGTACATATTCTTATTAATTCCTTTACACTTCTGTGTGTATAAGGTAGTTGTTCTGAAATTGTTAGATTACTTGTTAGATATTATTGCATGTTCGGAACTAGAAGCACAAGCATTTCACTACACTTGCATTAACATCTGCTAACCATGTGTATGTGACCAATGTGATTTGATTTGACACCGGTCATATTCAACAGGTGTTGCACAGTTATTCTGCGCTCTGGCACACTCAGATGAGAGTGCTCTGAAATCCGAGTAGATAGCCCGAGTGAATTTATGAACGCACCCTATATATCCCTGAACACTATGTGCAATTGCAAGTTCCAGGTTAATTTTCTCCCTACCACACCACGTTTGGTCTAAATCAACAACATATGGCGTGGCAGAAGACATAACACGGTTTCCAGGCTAAAAGGGCTTGTTCATGAAATTTGGCCAGTTTGATGGGTAATTTTGCTGGAGAATGGTTGCACTTTCACAAAAATTGAAGACCACCCAATTTCATACAAATATCACAGGGAATGAAGTACCATATAGATTCTTAGCTAAGCATACATCTTTTCACCCAGTTAACTGTTGTATTGTTGATATCAATGAAATCTAGTACTTCAAGCCCACCATCAGCTCTTTTTTGTTTCATATTACAGACTCCTTAAGTTTGCGTTGTTTATTTTTCCATATAAAGTGTAGGAAAGTTTTGTTGGTATCCTTGCTGGTTTGATCAGCTACAAATAGGATAGAGCAGGGTAGACAAAACGTGACAGAACCTCTGCCTTGGACAATATAACCCTTCCAATAATAGAGAGGTCACGATGGAACCAGTTAAAGATGGATTTTTCTTTTCTTGAATCTGAGAGAAATTGAGATGTTGACGGACAACATGTTTTTTTCGCCATGTGCACCCCTAAATATTTCACATTATCTTTCACTGGAATATTCTCAATCGATTGGTCATTTGATTTACGTGTCGATAATATTTCGCATTTATTTAAATTTAAATTCTGTTCCAGACCAGAAGCTGAAGAGAATGATTTGATGATATTAAGTGCAATAGCAACTTGATCCTTGTCTTTTAGAAACAGAGCGGTATCGTCTGCTAACTGAAATATTAGTATTTATTTTCCAAATATTGGAATACCTTTTAATTCAGGGTTGTTTAAAATGCTAATAGATAGTAATTCTACAACTAAAACGAATAAGAAATCTGAAATAGGGCAACCCTGGCGTACACTACGATGAATTTGAAATATTTGAGATGTGTTACGATTAATCATAATATAAATATGAATATCTTTATAAAACATATTGATAACAGAGACAAAGCTATAGTCCCAAAACCAAACGTGTACAGCGAATGTATAAGGAATTTGTGTTCTATTGCATCAAATTATTTACAAAAATCGAGGAATAAAATAAATACGTTGGAGTCAATTAAATCAGCGTAATCAATCAATTCTAAAACTAACCTAATGTTACAGCTGATGTGGCGACCTTTCATGAAACCAATTCATTAATAAGATGGTTTAGGCCCAATATAAGTCTATTGGCATATGCTAAAGTTATCCATTTATAATCTGTATTTAATAATGTAGTAGGTCTCAAATGATCTATGAAAAAGCGATCTTTATCAGGTTTTGGTATTAAGGTAATATCCCCTTGTTTCATGGTAGTAATTACTCTTAGCTAGGCATTCTTGGAACATGTTGAATACTGGTCCCTCTAAATGTTCCCAAAAGTTTAAATACAATTGTACAGAAAGACCATCTGTTCCAGGTGCTTTGCCTTTCTTCATAGATTTAAGAGCATTTCTAATCTAATATCTACTATTAAACAACTCATCTTTCCATATCGATGTGAACTCATCAGAAATAATTGGAACATGACAATGGACATGTTTCATAAAATGTTGACATTCAATCCCATTAAAATGAGATTTTTACAGATTTTTATAGAAAGAATTCACAAAGTTAGAGATTAATTCAGGGTCTTTACACAAGGTATTGTCATTATTTAAGGCAGAAAGAGAGACAGGCAACTGTGGTCAGTATAGAATACCGGAGTGACGCGTGCAGAGTCCACACCTGACAAACACAATCTATGTGGCTCCTCTCGCCCCTGCTGTTTCCCCAGGTGAACCCGGGATAATTTGCATGCGCCACTATATAAATATCAACCAAATTGTATTTCCCTCCGAGATTACCCACAGTCATCTCCCCCATAAAAACCTGTCTGTTTATCATAAAAAAATAGCATCCAGTTGGTAATCGTTTCCCTCCTTTCTTTGGGTGTCGATGGTGCAATAGTTATTCAAAGAAATGTACCCCTCAAATCGATATCTACTATTAAAACCCTGCCCTGTACGGCTGAAAGACTTCCCACTATTTTTAAATCCCTATTCCCCTACAGAATACCAATCCCAGTAGAATGCACCCCGCCAACACCACCTTAACTTTCCCATCAAGAGCATGACTGGTTACATCACAGCTTGGTATGGCAACTGCTCGGCACCCGATTGTAAGACCCTACAGAGGGTAGTGCATACCACAGGAGGTTGGTGGAACCTTGGCTGGAGCTGAATAATGCTGAATAATGTGTTTGATTCCATTCGCTCCATTTCAGACATTATTATGAGCCGTCCCCGCAACAGCCTCCACTGGACTGCGTACGTCCCAGTATATCGCTGGGGCCAAGCTTCCTGGCATCCAGGATCTCTATACCAGGCGGTGTCAGAGGAAGGCCCTGAAATTCTCAAAGACTCCAGCCAGGTCATAGACTGTTCTCTCTGCTAGTGCACGGAAAGCGGTATCGAAGTGCCAAGTTTGGGTAAGAAAGGGTCCTTAACAGCTTCTACCCCCAAGCCATAAGCCTGCTAAACAGTTAATTAATCAAATGGCTACTCGGACTGTTTGCATTGACCCCTGTTTTTACACTGCTGCTACTCACTGTTTATTTACTATGCATAGTCACTTTACACCTACCTACAGTTGAAGTCGGAAGTTTACATACACCTTAGCCAACTACATTTAAACTCAGTTTTTCACAATTCCTGACATTTCATCCCAGTAACATTCCCTTGTTTTAGGTCAGTTAGGATCACCACCTTATTTTAAGAATGTGACATTTCAGAATAATAGTAGAGAGAATGATTTATTTCAGCTTTTATTTCTTTCGTCACATTCCCAGTGGGTCAGAAGTTTAGTATTTGGTAGCATTGCCTTTAAATTGTTTAACTTGGGTCAAATGTTTCGGGTAGCCTTCCACAAGCTTCCTTCAATAAGTTGGGTGAATTTTGTCCCATTCCCCCTGACAGAGCTGGTGTATCTGAGTCAGGTTTGTAGGCCTCCTTGCTCGCACACGCTTTTTCAGTTCTGCCCACACATTTTCTATGGGATTGAGGTCAGGGCTTTGTGATGGCCACTGCAATATCTTGACTTTGTTGTCCTTAAGCCATTTTGACACAACTTTGGAAGTATGCTTAGGGTCATTGTCCATTTGGAAGACCCATTTGCGACCAAGCTTTAACTTCCTGACTGATGTCTTGGAGATGTTGCTTCAATATATCCACATAATTTTCCTGCCTCATGATGCCATCTATTTTGTGAAGTGCACCAGTCCCTCCTGCAGCAAAGCACCCCCACAACATGATGCTGCCACCCCTGTCCTTCACGGTTGGGATGATGTTCTTCAGCTTAAAAGCCTCTCCATTTTTCCTCCAAACATAACGATGGTCATTATGGCCAAACAGTTCTATTTTTGTTTCATCAGACCAGAGGACATTTCTCCAAAATTATGATCTTTGTTCCCATGTGCAGTAACAAACCGTAGTCTGTTTTTTTTATGGGGGCTTTGGAGTAGTGGCTTCTTCCTTTCAGGTTATGTCGTTTTACTGTGGATATAGATACTTTTGTACCTGTTTCTTCCAGCATCTTCACAAGGTCCTTTGCTGCTGTTCTGGGATTGATTTGCACTTTTCGCACCAAAGTACGTTCATCTCTAGGAGACAGAACGCGTCTCCTTCCTGAGCAGTATGACGGCTGCGTGGTCTCATGGTGTTTATACTTGCGTACTATTGTTTGTACAGATGAACGTGGTACCTTCAGGCATTTGGAAATGGCTCCCAAGGATGAACCAGACTTGTGGATGTCTAGAATTTTTTGGCTGATTTCTTTTGATTTTCTCATGATGTCAAGCAAAGAGGTACTGAGTTTGAAGGTAGGCCTTGAAATACATCCACAGGTACACCTCCAATTGACTCAAATGATGTCAATTAGCCTATCAGAAGCTTCTAAAGCCATGACATCATTGTCTGGAATTTTCCAATCTGTTTAAAAGCACAGTCAACTTAGTGTATGTACACTTCTGACCCACTGGAATTGTGATACAGTGAATTATAAGTGAAATAATCTGTCTGTAAACAGTTGTTGGAAAAATGACTTGTGTCATGCACAAAGTAGATGTCCTAACCGACTTGCCAAAACTATAGTTTGTTAACAAGAAATTTGTGGAGTGGTTGAAAAACGAGTTTTAATGACTCCAACCTAAGTGTATGTAAACTTCTGACTTCAACTGTACATATTACCTCGACTAACCTGTTCCCCCGCACATTGTCTCGGTACTGGTACCCCCTGTATATAGCTTTGTTATTGTTATTACTAGATAGAGCCAGTGACACCAGTCCTTTGCTAACGCCAGGCAAACACCTGCACTCACCATCGTTAATAGAACTGTGGGAAATTAGAGCTGCTCATGCTCCACTGGCTTCCAGTTGAAGCTCGCATCCACTACAAGACGGTGCTTACCTGCGGAGTAGCAAGAGGAACTGCCCCTCCCTACCTTCAGGCTATGCTCAAATCCTAAACCCCAACCTGAGCACTCCGTTCTGCCACCTCAGGTCTCTTGGCCCTGCCACCCCTACGGGAGGGCAGCTCCCGCTCAGCCCAGTCCAAGCTCATATCTGTCCTGGAACCCCAATGGTGGAACCAGCTTCCCCCTGAAGCTAGGACAGCAGAATCCCTGCCCATGTTTCTAAAACATCTGAAACCCAACCTCTTCAGTATCTTAAATAATCCTCCTCCTCATCTCGAATAATCCCCCCCCCCCCCCCCCCACTTAACCAGCACTTGTACTTTCTATGCCTGTGATAAGAATGCACTAACTGTAAGTCGTTCTGGATGGGAGCATCTGCTAAATTACTCAAATGTAAATGTACTCAAGTAAGTATTTTGCTGGGTGACTTTCACTTTTATATTTCTATGAAGGTATCTTTACTTTTGCTCAAGTATGACAATTGGGTACTTTTCCCACCATTGCTAAAAAGTGACACTACACATACTAAAGAGGTATACGGTTAAGGAGAACTCAACATCCAAGGTTCAACATCCACTTCACTGCAAACCGGGCCTAGCCCAATGAAACACAATTGTACAAACATGCAAATTCATAATACACGGTTGATCACGTAGGTTTTAGCCTGATTAGTTAACACTCCATTTAGTATGATATGTTACATTTCGTATGGTATGTATGAATTTGTGGATGTCCATCACCAATTTCATAGGATATGTTACGAATCGCAATTCGTATTATATGTTACCAATTTGCAAAACATGTTGTGAATTTTAGCTAGGTGGCTAAGTGGCTAACAGCTAAGTGGCTAAGTTAGCTAGCTGGCAAATGTTAGCGAAGCTCTGCCTTGTGTCAGTTTCTCGAGCAATTAGTTCATGACTTGGTGACTTCCTCCCTCAGCTGTCCCACGGCTTCACCACCGTATTCATCCTGTACTGTTTGTGATTTTTAACATGCCTGCACTCATACCTGTCTGATGTCCACTGTCATTCACCGTAACATCACTGTAATATACAGTGAATGACAGAGAAGGTCAGTGTATTGGAAATCCCATATGGGGGCCACACTCATGACAGCCTTTCCAGCTAAAGGAGAGCTCCCTGGTCCAGTCCACAGCTGGATGTAAGTACAAAGAGTCCCAACATGTGAGAAATGGTCGGTATCATTATTACCCTGCACTATGACACTCAGTAATAAAGCCCTACCACTATCACATCACTGAGAACACCAATCAAACACGTCAATTGATACAACAGCCATAAAATGAAAATCCTAAAGGTGACTAGTTTCCATTGATGTAACCTGTCAGGCAGATTAAGTTAGTTAGGATTCTAGCATTCTAATGCGAAATGTGCTATCTTCTCCTCTGTGTCGTTGTTGGTGTGCTTGTGCTTTCCCCTACACATCCCTGTGAGATTGATCAGCCTCCGTCCACTGAGGGAGAGACAGAATCCCCCGGCCAGTCCACCAACCCCCCTCTCTGTGTTAACAAACCATAAATGTCACTGATACCAACAGCCAGAGTACACACATGGGCAGGTATCAAAGGGCAATTCTAGAATTGACTCCTGATTTAGTTCTGTTCTGTTTAGTTCCATTCCACAGGCCGGCAAGGGACCTGTGTTCCGCTTCCAGGGGTCTACACGGAGAACTGAAGGGCTGAAGAGAAAGAGACGATTTATTGTCCAGCACAGTGGAATATACTGGACACAGTGGCTCCTGAGACCAACAACAGCCCTGTCATCTCAGCCTCTTCTTCCCTTCTTCCTCCTGCTGTGTGTCTGTCTTGATCGTGAAGTCTTTTCCCCTCCTCTTTTCTATCTACCATCTCTTCTTCAGTCTGGGTCTACTCTCCACTGTCTCGGTCTCTGTCATACCCTACCTGCAGTATCACTGAGCTACCTGGTGACGGAGTAAAGACAGTATGTGTTGCACTGGGAAGTGTTCTCGCCTGGTGGGCCTGATCCTGTTGCCCTCGGCGTTCGCCTGCATCATCTCCAACATCCTCCTGTTCTTCCCCGACGGAAAGCAGCAGGACAGCAGTCATGTCTCCCTGCAGGTCTGGCTCATGGGCGGCCTCATCGGAGGGGGAATATTCGTGAGTATATTGACTGAGCATAGATGGACACCTTGACACCACTCATTCACCTGTACGCTCATGGGGAAAAAAAGGTTGGTTCTACATGGAACCCAAAAGGGTTTGATCTGGAATCCAAAAGGGATATTGATAGGGTTCTCACTCTGACGAACACGTTTGGAACCCTTTTTTCTGAGAGTGTACAAAGACGACAGGGACATGTCTCCCTTGTAAAAGACATGGAAATACCTGTGTAATAATGTATACATCTTTGGCTGGATCAAGGAATTTGCAGAATGTTTATATTCAGTAATAGAAGTACAATTGTGGAAGGATTTGGTATGAATAAAGATGAAAGATTATGTCAGAAAAGGAGGAAGAGGTTCCAGTTTCTACTGTATTATCACAGATGGAGAGTAACTGATTAATGGTTGACTATTTAATTACAGTGGGGAACCTATTTTACTTCCCCCACTCTCTCTGTCCTCCACTCCCAGGATGCATTCATTGTGATATCAAAAGAATACCTCTCTCAAACATTACACTGAACAGAGCCACACTTGCACCAGTTCGGCAAAGGGAAGTACATGCCAGTAGTGGGAAACAGATAGATAGTCAGTTTCCATCATCACTTTTGATATGCCATGGCCAACAAATCTTTGGTCAGGATACTACCATATTGCAGCTATCAGAATATCCACGTTGATAGCCTTGTCAGTGGAAACTATGCAACCTGTTTTATGTACCCTGTGATATAATAGTGATGATAAGGACGTTTCAGGGCCGATAACAGGGTGTGTCTTTATTAACAGTGTATTCATTACTACCTGGAGGAAATGTGAACAGCTCTAGTGGTTTGAGCCAACCCACTACTGTTCTGTACTGTGTGTTAGCGCTCCCTCTTACTCCCAGTCCCATCCATCCCAGTCAGTCCTTGCCCTTTGGAACGAGAGAAGGAAAATCGATTCAGGATTGACAAATATTTGCGTAGAAGATAAGAGCATTCACGGCACGCACACGTGCACACACTCACACACATACTGGAACGTGAGCAAAGAGCTCAAGAAGTACCCATACAATCAAGTGTGTTTTTTCACAGCAATATTTTCTCTGTGTTTTAGTACATGTTGTGATAGTTGAAGTATGATGATGATATGCAGCTTAGTAGAATTCAAGTTATTCTGTGTTCTTTTCAGATGCTGTGCCCCAGCTGTTCGGCTATCAGGGCCGGGGGCAAGGGTTGCTGTGGAAATGGTTGCTGCGGAAACCGTTGCAGAGTGAGTAGGGTTTCCAATAGATAGCACATCCACAAAGTCAAATTGGCTATATTGTAAAATTTCATGATTTCTTTGGGTTGCTTTTTGGTCTTAATTTAAGGTTAGGGTTACGCATAAGGTTAGTAGTGTGGAGCAGCTCGGAAGAAGAAAAAAAAGTGAAACTCAGGAAACTGATGTGAGTGAAGGAGAGGTAGAAAAGGAGGATATTAAGTGTGTGTGTCTCCAACAGATGCTGAACTCTGTCTTCTCGGCTGCTTTTGGTTTGGTCGGAGCTATCTACTGCACTAGTGTCTCTTCTGCGGGACTGGCCATTGGACCTAAATGTCAGATTGCTAGTGGAGAATGGAAATATCCCTTTGAGGACCTACCAGGGTGAGTTGCTCTCTCTTTCTATCGCATTCTCCCTCCCTCCATCCCTCTCTTAAAGTGGGTATTAACTGCAATATTGACAACAGCCAGTTGATGGCAGAATAGACTAGTGGGTAAGTAGCAGACACCTCAACCCTCAACCCAGATCAAAATCAAATCAAATTGTACTGGTCACATACACATGTTTAGCAGATGTTAATGTGGGTGTAGTGACAGCAGTGATGGTTCTAGCTTGTATGGCCCCCCCCCCACCAAAAGCACCATTCTGCAATAACTGTAATTTTTATTCAGACATTTGGAACAAGACAAATATATAATCATAACATTTAAAACTATATAAATATACAAATATATACAAAAATAAGACTCATAAATATCAAAAAGAAGTAACAAAGACAAATAGAAACCAATTTGTGTTGATTTGGCAATCGAGAATCAGTACATTACCCATCCCCCAACACTGTCAACCAAGAGTCAAGACTACATTACCCATCCCCCAACACTGTCAACCAAGAGTCAAGACTACATTTACCCATC
The DNA here is from genome assembly GCF_002021735.2 of Oncorhynchus kisutch. Classification (NCBI taxonomy): domain Eukaryota; kingdom Metazoa; phylum Chordata; class Actinopteri; order Salmoniformes; family Salmonidae; genus Oncorhynchus; species Oncorhynchus kisutch. Next base: position 18,876,554 of record NC_034189.2, on the reverse strand, counting down.
CCCCAACACTGTCAACCAAGAATCAAGACTACATTACCCATCCCCAACACTGTCAACCAAGAATCAAGACTACATTACCCATCCCCCAACACTGTTGACCAAGAGTCAAGACTACATTACCCATCCCCCAACACTGTCAACCAAGAGTCAAGACTACATTACCCATCCCCCAACACTGTCAACCAAGACTCAAGACTACATTACCCATCCCCCAACACTGTTGACCAAGAGTCAAGACTACATTACCCATCCCCCAACACTGTCAACCAAGAGTCAAGACTACATTACCCATCCCCCAACACTGTTGACCAAGAGTCAAGACTACATTACCCATCCCCCAACACTGTCAACCAAGAGTCAAGAATACATTACCCTTCCCCCAACACTGTTGACCAAGAATCAAGACTTAACCAATCCACCTTGGTGGTGTGTAGACTGGTTTATATTATTCTTTACGATTTCACACAAACCAGAAACAAATGCAGCAATATGTCTGTGAAACTATATATTCACAGTATTATGAATTAATTGTGGTTTATTTGGTAGCATTTTGTAGTGTGACTGATTTTACTAATTGCATTAGTACTGTACAAAGTTAGAGGTGTGCTATTTTGAAAGATTCCCCCGCTCCCCCTACCTCAGGCTTCCAGTGGGGACACGTGAAGTCAACCTACCCCCTGCCCACCTCACCATCTCGTACTTCTGAGTGGGAGACCTTCCCAGGAAGTAGCCTGCCTAGCTCACAAACTAGAATCAGGGCGCCCACTCCGACAAGGTTAATTGACCCACCGTTTTGGTGCGGCACCCCACCCCCGGCAAGATGTCGTCCTGGGCGGCTGCCCATGTCGCCTATACATAAATCCGCCACTGAGGGACAGAGCATTTATCCTAAGACCAATGCAGTGAGATCATTGTAAAGCTTTTGGTCATGTTTCAAGTGTTTGCAGAAGGGAGGAGCCGAGATGTCCAAGTTGTGGAAAAGATCACATTATGTGCTATAAAAGTGATGAAAATGTGACATGTTGCAATTGTGGTGGAAACCATGAAATCACGTCTTTCGAATGCCCCACATTGGATTTTCTTTTCACCTTGTTTTGGTTTCAATCCGTCCAGTTGGTGGCGGCAACACGTCTTTTTGGGATGTAGCCGCCATAAAACACACAGAAGAAGAACTTCCTGTTTGAGTTTCTGCCTATAGCTAGGGAGGAGCAAAATGGAGTCGTGGTCAGATTTGCCGAGGGAGGGAGGAAAAAGCTGAGTAGCAGTGGTCTAATGTTTTCTTAGAGCGAGTGCTACAGTCATGGTGTTAGTAGAACTTCAGTAGCGTTTTCCTCAAATTTGCTTTGTTAAAATCCCCAGCTACAATAAATGCAGCCTCAGGATATGTGGTTTCCAGTTTGCATCAAGTCCAGTGAAGTTCTTTGAGGGCCGTCGTGGTATCGGCTTGAGGGGGAGTATACACAGCTGTGACTATAACCGAAGAGAATTCTCTTGGGAGGTAATAAGGTTGGCATTTGATTGTGAGGTATTCTAGGTCGAGTGAACAAAAGGACTTGAGATTATGTATGTTATCACAATCACACCATGAGTAGTTAATCATGAAACATACACATCCACCTTGCTTATTCCCCAAGAGTTCTTTATTCGTGTCTGCACAATGTACTGAGAACCCAGCTGGCTGTATGGACAAAGACAGTATATCCCAAGAAAGCCATGTTTCCGTGAAACAGAGTATGATACAATCCCTGATGTCTCTCAGGAAGGAGATTCTCGCCCTGAGCTTTTCTACTTTATTATCCAGAGACTGAACATAAGTGAGTAATATACTCGGAAGCGGGGGATGATGTGCGTGCCTCCTGAGTCGGACTAGAAGTCCACTCCGAATACTTCTTCTCCGCCGGCATGTTTTGGATCAGCCTCTGGAATCAGTTCAATTGCCCAGGAAAGTCGTATTCCCGGTCTTAATGCTGGTGAGTTACCGCCGCTTTGATATCAAAAGTTATTTCTGGCAATATTTAAAAACACAACATTTTCTGGGCTAATAATGTAAGAAATAACACACAAAAAAACTAAATACTGCAAAGTTGCTTAGGAGCTAGAAGCAGAGCTGCCTTATCTGTCGGCGCCATCTTGACCTCACCCGGCGTGATGGAGAAGAGGACCAGGTTCCACAGGGTCGCATTGACAGGGGTCACACACAGGTCTCACAGGGAGTGGTCAAACAGAGTCAGTCTGGGAGCACTAGGGCTCTGAATGTTTCTTGACCACCTCAACTAAACCAGGCCCAGGCCCGTCGTTTGTCCTGGTCAGGTCACATAGTTAATAACATATAAAACAGCTAAATGGCATCATGACAGAGTTGCAACACGTTTATGGTAGAAATAGTCAACAGAAGGATGTTGGCATTTCTGTGGTGTACGTGCAACGGCAGTCAGAGTCAAAGATAATGCTGTGGTTGAAGGGAATCACGTTTGACAGCTGATTACTGAAATGATGATAATGACAGATGTCTGCACTGTTTTAACCTGTCCTCCCTTTTGTTACTTACTGAATAACATCTCTCTTCTCTGCCCATCTTTTCAACTTCTCCTCTCTTCACTAAACCTGCCTCTTAATCTTTACTTTCCCTCAATACTTTACTTTCTCCCCTCTGTTCATAATGTATCTATGTAAAACACATTGGACTACATCATTGCTCTAACCCTCTTTTGCATTTCCTCTCTACTCTCCCTCTCTTCCCTCTTATCCCTAAACCACTCTCATCCGTCCCTGTCCTTTTTCACCCCTTTCTTCCTCCCTCCTCCCATCCCCCTCTCCCCCTCCTCTATAGTGGGAACAGCAGTTACCTGTTTGACCACTCTCTGTGGGAACTGTGTGTGATCCCTGCCAATGCGGCCCTGTGGCACCTGGTCCTCTTCTCCATCACGCTGGGCCTGGGGGGCCTGCAACTCATCCTCTGTGGCATCCAGGTCAGATAATTGAATGGAACACATAGGCTATGTCCCAAATGGTACCCTATTCCCTATATACTAGTGCACTACTTTTGACCAGAACTCTATGGGCCCTGGTCACAAGTTGTGCACTATAAAGGGAATAAGGTGCATTTTGGGGCATAGACATACTGTCATAATGATGCATGTAATTTTTGCTCCTTTGCACCCTAGCATCTTTACTTGTACACTCACCTTCTGCACATCTGTCACTCCAGTGTTTAATTGCTATATTGTAATTATTTCTCCACTATGGCCTATTTATTGCCTTACCTCCGGTATCCTACCTCATTTGCACACACTGTATATAGACCTTTTTTCTACTGCATTATTGCCTGTATGTCTGTTTTACTCTATGTGTAACTCTGTGTTGTTGCTTGTGCATCACTGCTGTGCTTTATCTTGGCCAGGTCTCAGTTGTAAATGAGAACTTGTTCTCAACTAGCCTGCCTGGTTAAATAAAGGTGTTCTCAACTAGCCTGCCTGGTTAAATAAAGGTGTTCTCAACTAGCCTGCCTGGTTAAATAAAGGTGAAATAAATAACGTTTAAAAATGATTATTATATTTTTTAAATGTATCACTGTGGCATCCAGGTGGTCAACGGCTGCATCGGCTGCTTCTGTGGGGACTGCCGTGATGACAAGGAGGTAATTAAACAAATTCATCTGATTATCAATTGATTTTAAATGACTGTTGATTCATTAGAAGTAATTATATTATATTGCTGACCCAGTGTTTCTGCAGAAGTAATAATTATGTTGTAACATTTGAGTTGAGGAGTGTTGAGTTGTGGTTCTGAAGTAAAAGAATGCCATTTATAAGACATGTAACATTTACAGTATAGCACAACATGTCTGTATAGTTGGGTAAGGGTCATGTGAAAAAATGACACAGAAACCACTCTAACAAGCATTTATGAAAGGTTACTATTACCTGAGTAGCATCTGATGACCCAACACAGGTAGCCTAGTGATTAGAGCGTTGGACTAGTAACTGAAAGGTTGCTAGATCAAATCCCAGAGCTGACAAGGTAAAAATCTGTTGTTTTGCCCCTGAACAGGCAGTTAACCCACTGTTCTTAGGCCGTCATTGTAAATAAGAATGCGTTCTTAATTAACTGACTTGCCAAGTTAAATAAAGATGAAAAATAAGCCTAATTTGATTGAAGTCCAGCTCAGTGAAATCCAGGCTAAAATGAATAAATCAATGGGTGGTTTAAGATTAAGCTGAGATGTAGTTGCTGAGCGAACCTAAAGTAAGAGTAGGCCCATGTTGTGTACCTTTATTCACTCACCTGTGCATCCCAAATGGCACCCTATTCCTTATATAGTGCACTACTTTTGACCAGAGCCTATGGCGCCCTAGGGAATAGGATGCCATTTCGGACGCTTGCATATATATTCATATCCATTGACTCTTGATGAATTACTGTGTCAAATCAGTGATGTATAAAATATCGAACATTAACAATATGAATTACTCTTCTTCCAGAAACCACAATACCCTGAATCTGAGGTTGCCTTTTCAAGAAGTGATTATGAACACATATCATTGTTTCTGTTTTATTTTTTCAGGATGATGGTGGATTGTGAGATGGAGCGAGAGAAGAAGTAGAGAGGACTGCTCTGCAATGCCACAGCCTATTTTAATGACGACTAGTGCTGAGCGATTAGTGCTTTTTCAGGTCGGTTCAGTTTCGGTTCGATTATAAAAAATTATCACGGTTTTTGATTTTGCGTTTGATTATATAATACACCATACGTTATGTGTGTTGAATGCTGTAACAACACAGAATAAAACATTTAATACAAGTCCCATGGTGGTAGTGACGGTCCTTTACTGCTTATTACTTATTAACCATAATTTATTCACATTACTTTACTTTATGACTTCATTATTTCATTCCAAGTCAGTTCAGTTCAGGCTTGATCTGATTTAATCTCTACAGAAACGGCACATTGAGCTCACAGAAAAGAACCGAACTAAATGGAATTCAAATCATTTAACCGAAGTCTTTCAATAAGTTGTTTTAAAAAAACAAAAAATAACCAACATTTCGGTTAATCGCTCAGTACTACTGATGACATACCAGCACCAGGACTGCCAATCACTTACTACACAACTTTTTTTTATCTGCCAGGAGCTTTCCCTTTTGTGTTTGAAGCAGATTGTCTACTTTTAATAAGTTCAAATCATGCCAGTGTGCCATATCAATCATAGTCATTGTAGTTCTTTAATCTCAAAACTGCCATGTCATAGTTGTAACCCTTGCTTCTGTTTCATGTGTTGCCCATGGAAACATCATACAGTACGTCATCTGAGGATTCCTCCGGAGTTTCTCAAGTTATTTTCCATTCTTTATTTCATTTCTTTTAAGCAACCATTTCTTTAACATTATCTTTTGTATATATTTTTTTGTATAATCACATACGTCAAAACTATACAAATAAGCAATAAAACCTTTGGGAAATTAGACATGTTTTTCTGTTATTGGTCAAGTAGCCTATGAAGTCTTAATGATCTGGGTTCTGGTAATTCAATACTGGCCAACAGTTAATGAAGAAGGCAGACAACTGAGAAGTTCACATGTATCAAAGCCCTAACCCAACTTGACCCAGAGTTACATAATGGAAAGCAATGAAGAATCCCTTGATTAAGCACAAAAACTGTACATCCGGTAAACTCAATAGGAATGATTCACTTTAATAACTGTGTGATACGTAAACAGAATCACTGGTCTGTTAAACCTGTCAATAACTGACATCAAGATTTTGCAAGGCTGTCAGAAGCATAGAGATAGATAGAAGAGAGAGAGAGATAGAGAGGAGATAGCTTTCATTAGTTGTGTTAGACACAGGCAGCCAGCTCAGAACTAACAGAAGTGTCCATCAGGGGCAGGTGAGAGGTCACAGTGAGCCCTGTGGTGACCGTAAGACATACAGATGGAAAACCTGATGTCTGGGGCCGGAGTGGACTGGAGTGAGTTGCTGCTTTCGTGTAGTAGTAGAACAAGATCAGTTTAAGCTCGTAATCTTTTGTTGCCACCGAGCAGCTTTGTGGTAATTGTTACCTAACTTTCCAGATAAACACCCTTACTAGCACTAGAAGGGGATAAATATAGATTCTTTCCTCAATAGGAAAACAAGCTGAAAGAGAGCGAGAAAAGCAGAGAGGCTGTTGTATGACTGTCAGACTGACGGAGGAACATGCTGCACATAAGAAAAGTCAGTTGGGATACTTAGTCAGTTGTACAACTGAAATGTGTCTTCCGCATTTAATCCAACCCCTCTGTATCAGAGAGTTGCGGGGGACTGCCATAATCAACATCTATGTCTTCGGCGACCGGGGAACAGTGGGTTAACTGCCTTGCTCAGGGGAAGAAGGACAGATCTTTACCTTGTCATTTCAGGGATTTAATCCAGCAACCTTTCAGTTACTGGCCCAACGTTCTAAACACTAGGCTACCTGCCAGGCTCCTATGTCAGGTAGCTCTGTTATAAAATAAGACTAGGCAGGACAACGTGTGTGGGGGGGAGAGAATGAAGGGAAATGGAAAAACAGAGAAAGAGTTTACAGAGACAAAAAGAGAAAGAGAGATGGAAAGGGGCATTCTTTGACTGCCACTTCTCATGTGACTTACACACAAACAGAATGAGGCTGAATAAGAGAAGGCCAAGAAAGCTAAAAGAGGACACAAGAGCTGAAGATGAGAGGGCGAGAGGGAGATAGAGAGGAAATGGACAAACAATTAGAAGGCATTGGCCAGTTTGGTAAGTCGAGTATGAAGCCAAGACTTCTTGTGATTTATACCCATTATTTGGCACTCAACCCCTTATTTCCCGAAAACATCTGCCCTACTCCCCTTTTCACTCCCCCCATAGGACCCTGACCCCGTCTGGCCCAAAGAGGCAGACCGAGACAGATCAGAACCAATTATTTCAACCAAAAAGGGTTATTCGGTTGTCCCCATAGGAGAACCCTTTGAAGAACCCCTTTTTGTTCAAGGAAGAACCTTTTTGGGTTCCATGTAGAACCCTCTCCACAGAAGGTTCTACATGGAACCCAAAATAGTTATACCTGGATCCAAAAGAGTTCACCTGGAAGCAAAAAGGGTTCTCCTATGGGGACAACTGCAGAACCCTTTTGGAACCTTTCCCTCTAGACTCTGATTCCCCATCTGGGCTGAGGAGACAGAATGGAACAGAGCAAAACAGAACACAACTGGTTTCAACTGGTCACAACAGCTTATACACAACTCAAAAGTTTTAGAACACCTACTGATTCAAGGGTTTTTCATTATTTTTACTATTTTCTACATCGTTGAATAATAGTGAAGACATCAAAACTATGAAATAACACATAAGGAATCATGTAGTAACCAATAAAGTGTTAAACAAATCAAAATGTATTTTATATTTGAGATTCTTCAAATAGCCACCCTTGCCTTGATGACAGCTTTGCACACTCTTGGCATTCTCTCGACCAGCTTTACCTCGAATGCTTTTCCAACAGTCTTGAAGGAGTTCCCACATGTGCTAAGCACTTGCTGGCTGCTTTTCCTTCACTCTGCGGTCTGACCCATCCCAAACCATCTCAATTTGGACGAGGTCGGGGGATTGTGGAGGCCAGGTCATCTGATGCAGCACTCCATCACTCTCCCTCTTGGTCAAATAGCCATTACACAAGAAAAACAAATGATAGTCCCACTAAGCTTAAACCAGATGGGATGGCGTATTGCTGCAGAATGCTTTGGTAGCCATGCTGGTTAAGTGTGCCTTGAATTCTAAATAAATCACAGACAGTGTCACCAGCAAAGCACCCCCACACCATAACACCTCCTCCTCCGTGCTTTACGGTGGGAAATACACATGCAGAGATAATCCGTTCACCCACACCGTGTAACACAAAGACACGCGGTTGGAACCAAAAATCGCAAATTTGGACTCCAGACCAAAGGACAGATTTCCACCGGTCTTATGTCCATTGCTTGTGTTTCTTGGCCCAGGAAAGTCTCTTCTTCTTCTTGGTGTCCTTTAGTAGTGGTTTCTTTGCAGCAATTCGACCATGAAGGCCTGATTCACGCAGTCTCCTCTTGATGTTGAGATGTGTCTGTTATTTGAACTCTGTGAAGCATTTATTTGGTCTGCAATTTCTGAGGTCTTCCATTCCTGTGACGGTCCTCATGAGAGCCAGTTTCATCATAGAGCTTGATGGTTTTTGCGACTGCACTTGAAGAAACTTTCAAAGTTCTTGAAATTTTCCGTACTGACTGACCTTCAGTTCTTAAAGTAATGATGGACTGTCGTTTCTCTTTGCTTATTTGAGCTGTTCTTGCTACAATATGGACTTGGTCTTTTACCAAATAGGGTTATCTTCTGTTTTCCAACCCTACCATGTCACAACACAACTGATTGGCTCAAACACATTAAGAAGGAAAGAAATTTCACAAAATAACTTTTAAGAAGGCATACCTGTTAATTGAAATGCATCCCAAGTGACTACCTCGTGAAGCTGGTTGAGAGAATGCCAAGAGTGTGCAAAGGGTGGTTATTTGAAAAATTTAAAATATATTTTGATTTGTTTAACACTTTTTTGGTTACTACATGATTCCATATGTGTTATTTCATAGTTTTGATGTATTCACTATTATTCTACAATGTAGAAAATAGTAAAAATAAAGAAAAACCCTTGAATGAGTAGGTGTTCTAAAACTTTTGACCAGTGGTACATAAATCATAGAGTGCATTCAGAAAGTATTCAGACACCTTCCCTTTTTCCACATTTTGTTAAGTTACAGCCTTATCCTAAAATGGATTAAATAAAAACATTTTTCTCATCAATCTACACACAATACCCCATAATGACAAAGCAAAAACAGTTTTTTAGATTTTTTTCCACATTTATTAAAATTAAAAAACATAAATAACTTATTTACATAATTATTCAGACCATTTGCGATGAGACTCGAAAATTGAGCTCAGGTGCATCCTGTTTCCATTGATCATCCTTGAGATGTTTCTACAACTTGATTGGAGTCCATCTGTGGTAAATTCAATTGTTTGGACATGATTTGTAAAAGACACACACCTGTCTATATAAGGTCCCACATTTGACAGTGCATCTCAGAGCAAAAACCAAAACATGAGGTCGAAGGAATTGTCTGTAGAGCTCCGGGACAGGATTATGTTGAGGCACGGTACTGGGGAAGGGTACCAAAACATTTCTGTAGCATTGAAGGTCCCTACGATGAAAATGGAAGAAGTTTGGAACCACCAAGAACCCAATGGTCCCTCTGACAGAGCTCCAGAATTCCTCTGTGGAGATGGGAGAACCATCCAGAACACAACCATCTCTGCAACACTCTACCAATCAGGCCTTTATGGTAGAGTGGCCAGACGAAAGCTACTTCTCAGGAAGGCACATGATAACCCGCTTGGAGTTTGCCAAAAGGCACCTAAAGACTCTCAGACCATGAGAAACAAGATTATCTGGTCTGATGAAACCAAGATTGAACTATTTGGCCTGAATGCCAAGTGTTACGTCTGGAGGAAACCTGACATCATCCCTACGGTGAAGCATGGTGGTGGCAGCAGCATGCTGTGGGGATGTTTTTCAGCAGGAGGGGCGGGGAGACTAGTCAGGATCGAGGAAAGATGAACGGAGCAAAGTAAAGAGAGATCCTTGATGAAAACCTGCTTTAGATTGCTCTGGACCGCAGACTGGGGCGAAGGTTCACCTTTCAACATGACAATGACCCTCAGCCCACAGCCAAGACGACGCAAGAGTGGCTTTGGGACAAGTCTCTGAATGTCCTTGAGTAGCCCTGCTAGAGCTTGGACTTAAACCCTATCGAACATCTCTGGAGAGACCTGAAAATAGTATTGTGTGTAGATGGATGAGGGAAAAAAACATTGAAATCATTTTAGAATAAGGCTGTAACATAACAAAATGTGGAAAAAGTCTAAGGGGTCTGAATACTTTCCAAATGCCCTGTGTATGGGCTATTCTTGTTCAGAATAACAGCAAATGACATTGTTATTCTGCTATTCTTTCAACTGTCTTCCTTTCTCTCATTTCCTTTTTCCTTGTCTTCTTTCCTTCCCCAGGGATACTATCATGCCAGGAGTCAGCAGATCAGCAACCAAAGAGCTGGTTTGAAACAACAGACCTGGTGCCCAGACCACGGCTGCTGTGGTCTGTTGTACCCAGACACACTAACTCTGACGAAGCATTGGCCACCTCTGTAATTACATCCATATGATTACACAAACCAGTCCTGACCCAGGCCAACCATAGGGTGCCAACCCACAGAGTAGACAAACAGACGGAGGAGAACATAGACACAATGGAGCGGGACGGGACACAACAGTACAGAATAGGACAGGACCGAACAGCACCGGACAGGAAAGAGCAGGGCAGGACTGTGCTAACAGGTATTATAGTGTATTGTTTTGTGTATTTGTATGCCAACTTCACAAATTGAATTTCCATTTAATGGACAATAAAGTATATCGTATCGTGCAGAGAGTATGTATTCTAGATTATTCAAATATGACACTTTGGCCAAAGACAACATTCACAGTATGACCATTGTACAGTACACATCTACTCTCTCTAATATGAAAATGTTCCACTACTTATGTATCTGGGTAGATGATCAAATTCATCCATAACAGATCCTGACATCAAGCTGTATCGAAACAGAGAAGAGTCTAGATTACCTTTCAAAACGTGTCAATGTCCAAACCAACAAGACATTCTGCTTGCTTCTCAAGGATGGGTACCTGTTTTCACATTACTGTTACTATGTCGACATCAGCCAAGCCTCCATATTCTAGACATGTTTGTTAGTGTATGTTGATGCACCATAAACAGAGTTTATACAACAGACATCACGTTAGTTTCGCCCCCCACAGCAGCTTCATCTAAATGGAGCTCTGAGTACAGAGGAATTTGTAAATAATAAGCAACAAGTGACAAGAGAGAAAAATAATGTATGATACCGATCTTTGAAATAATAGTTCTGGGAAACATTTCAAGGAATATATATATCGTTTTAGTAAATTGTTATTTGGTTTGCTGGTTGGTTTTATCATCAACATGTATTTGTGGTGGCTGGTAGGATCCTATATGGAATGGTTGTCTCGGCCTTGTTTTCTGTTCTATTTGTTCCTATGCCACAAAGGAAGGTGAGAGTACAAGAAGAGGGGAGAGAGAGTTGGGGACTCATAAATGGGAAGAAAGAGTGAACGGGAGGGGAGGGAAGGGGACATCATGTCCTCAAGCTGCTGGACACAAGAACCAGCTGAGGGCGACGTCAACCGGCTTGTCCCCCAGGCCCCCTTATCCCGGCCCCTGCCAAAACCCACAAGAGCCTGGATGTGTGGGAAGTTGGGAACATCTTGAGGTCTGAAGGAGGAGGAGGAGGGGGAGTAGGAGGAGGAGGAGGAGGAGAGGGGGGATGGGGAGAAGCGAGTGAGAAGAGTAAACACTTGTTAGATACACAGGCCCAGATTTGATCTGACTGGTTGAGTATTTGAATTACTGACTTTGATTCAAATGTTGATAATTTGTTGATCATTGAATAGTATTAGTCCCCCCATTTAGTTTACTGCATTTGGTACACTGTGTAGATACATGAAAAGTCCCTTATCAGTCATGCAGTGGTGTTGGGTATAAACAGCAGATGTATTATAATACAGCAGATTGAAGATGCTTAGTTGGGACATCTCTCCATAGGGTGCTAACCCACAGAGTAGACAGACCTAAGAGGAAAACAAAGACACTATGGAGCAGAACAGAACGGGACAGGACAGGTCAGGACAGAACAGGACGGGACAGAACAGGACAGAACAGGACAGGACAGAACAGGACAGGACAGAACAGGACGGGACAGATCAGGACGGGACAGAACAGGACGGGAGAGAACAGGACAGGACAGAACAGGACAGAATGGGACAGAACAGAACTGACAGACCAGGATGGGACAGGACGGGACAGAACATGACGGGACAGGACAGGACGGGACAGAACTTTACAGAACAGGACAAAACAGAACAGGATGGGACAGGACAGGATGGGACAGAACAGAAGAGGACTTTACAGAACAGGACGGGAAGGGACAGGACGGGACAGAACAGGACAGGATGGGACAGGATGGGACAGAACAGGACAGAACAGGATGGGACAGGACGGGACAGAACAGGACAGGATGGGACAGGACGGGACAGAACAGGACAGAACAGGACGGGATGGGACAGGACAGGATTGGACAGGACGGGACAGAACAGGACAGAACAGGACGGGATGGGACAGACCAGGATAGACCAGGACAGGACAGAACAGGACAGGAAAGAGCAGGGCAGGACTGTGCTAACAGGTATTATAGTGTATTGTTTTGTGTATTTGTATGCCGACTTCACAAATTGAATTTCCATTTAATGGACAATAAAGTATATCGTATCTTGCAGAGAGTATGTATTCTAGATGATTCAAATATGACACTTTGGCCAAAGACAACATTCACAGTATGACCATTAGGTAGATGATCAAATTCAACCATAACAGATCCTAACATCAAGCTGTTTTGAATCAGAGAAGAGTCTAGATTACCTTTCAAAACTTGTTAATGTCCAAACCAAGAAGGCTTTCTGCTTGCTTCTCAAGGATAGGTACCTGTTTTCACATTACTGTTACTATGACGGCATCATGAGAGCTTGAGCTGAAGCTCTCGATTCAGCCAAGCCTCCACATTCTAAGCATGTTTGTTAGAGTATGTTGATGCACAATAAATAGAGTTCATACAACAGACATCACATTAGTATTGCCGCCACCGCAGCTTCATCATTTAAATGGAGCTCTGAGTACGGAGGAATTTGAGCTATGTTGTAAATAATAAGCGGAAAGAGACAAGAGAGAAAAAGCATGTATGATATTGATCTTTGACATCATATTTCTAGGAAACAGTTCAAGGAATATGTACAGTGGGGCAAAAAAAGTATTTAGTCAGCCACCAATTGTGCAAGTTCCCCCACTTAAAAAGATGAGAAAGGCCTATAATTTTCATCATAGGTACACTTCAACTATGACAGACAAAATGAGAAAAAAAAATCCAGAAAATCACATTGTAGGATTTTTTATGAATTTATTTGCAAATTATGGTGGAAAATAAGTTTTTGGTCAATAACAAACGTTTATCTCAATACTTTGTTATATACCCTTTATTGGCAATGACAGAGGTCAAAAGTCTTCACAAGGTTTTCACACACTGTTGCTGGTATTTTGGCCCATTTCTCCATGCAGATCTCCTCTAGAGCAGTGATGTTTTGGGGCTGTTGCTGGACAACACGGACTTTCAACTCCCTCCAAAGATTTTCTATGGGGTTGAGATCTGGAGACTGGCTAGGCCACTCCAGGACCTTGAAATGCTTCTTACGAAGCCACTCCTTCGTTTCCCGTGTAACAGATGTGAAATGGCTAGCTAGTTAGCGGTGTTCGCGCTAAATAGCTTTTCAATCGGTGACGTCACTTGCTCTGAGACCTTGAAGTAGTAGTTCCCCTTGCTCTGCAAGGGCCGCGGCTTTTGTGGAGTGATGGGTAACGATGCTTTGTGGTTGACTGTTGTTGATGTGTGCAGAGGGTCCCTGGTTCACGCCCGGGTATGGGCGAGGGGACGGTCTAAAGTTATACTGTTACACCTGGGCTGTGTGTTTGGGATCATTGTCATGCTGAAAAACCAAGCCACGTTTCATCTTCAATTCCCTTGCTGATGGAAGGAGGTTTTCACTCATAATCTCACGATACATGGCCCCATTCATTCTTTCCTTTATACGGATCAGTCGTCCTGGTCCCTTTGCAGAAAAACAGCCCCAAAGCATGATGTTTCCACCCCCATGCTTCACAGTAGGTATGGTGTTCTTTGGATGCAACTCAGCATTCTTTGTCCTCCAAACACGATGAGTTGAGTTTTTACCAAAAAGTTATATTTTGGTTTCATCTGACCATATGACATTCTCCCAATCTTCTTCTGGATCATCCAAATGCTCTCTAGCAAACTTCAGATGGGCCTGGGCATGTACTGGCTTAAGCAGGGGGACACGTCTGGCACTGCAGGATTTGAGTCCCTGGCGGCGTAGTGTGTTACTACTGATGGTAGGCTTTGTTACTTTGGTCCCAGCTCTCTGCAGGTCATTCCCTAGGTCCCCCCGTGTGGTTCTGGGATTTTTGCTCACCATTCTTGTGATCATTTTGACCCAACGGGGTGAGATCTTGCGTGGAGCCCCAGATCGAGGGAGATTATCAGTGGTCTTGTATGTCTTCCATTTCCTAATAATTGCTCCCACAGTCGATTTCTTCAAACCAAGCTGCTTACCTATTGCAGATTCAGTCTTCGCAGCCTGGTGCAGGTCTACAATTATGTTTTGACAGCTTTGACAGCTCTTTGGTCTTGGCCATAGTGGAGTTTGGAGTGTGACTGTTTGAGGTTGTGGACAGGTGTCTTTTATACTGAGAACAAGTTCAAACATGTGCCATTAATACAGGTAACGAGTGGAGGACAGAGGAGCCTCTTAAAGAAGAAGTTACAGGTCTGTGAGAGCCAGAAATCTTGCTTGTTTGTAGGTGACCAAATACTTATTTTCCACCGTAATTTGCAAATAAATTCATTACAAATCCTACAATGTGATTTTCTGGATTTTTTTTTCTCATTTTGTCTGTCTGAAAATCATATTTTTAAGTGGGAGAACCTGCACAATTGGTGGCTGACTAAACACTTTTTTTGCCCCACTGTACCTAGTTTTAACAAATAGCTTTTTGGTTTGCTGGTTGCTTAAAAATAAAATACAATTGTATTGGTCACATGCACTGAACAGGTGTACAACAGGTGTAGAATTTACAGTGTAATGCTTACTAACGAGCCCATTCCCAACAGTGCAGAGTTAAAGAAATGAGAAATAGTAACAGAATAAAAACAATAATGTGATTATCATCAACAGAAAGAGGAAAGAGGGAACGGGAGGGGAGGGAAGGGGACATCATGTCCTCAAGCTGCTGGACACAAGAACCAGCCGAGGGCGACGTTAACCGGCTTGTCCCCCAGGCCCCCTTATCCCGGGCCCCTGCCAAAACCCACAAGAGCCTGGATGTGTGGGAAGTTGGGAACATTTTGAGGTCTGAAGGAGGAGGAGGAGGAGGAGGAGGAGGAGGCTTGGAGAGGAAGAGCAGCAGGTGAGAAGAGTAAACACTTGTTAGACACACAGGCCCAGACTTGATCCGACTGGTTTCATATTTGATTTACTGACTTTGGATCAAATGTTGATAATTTGTTGATCATTGAATAGTATTAGTCCCCCCATTTAGTTTACTGCATTTGGTACACTGTGTAGATACATGAAAAGTCCCTTATCAGTCATGCAGTGGTGTTGGGTATAAACAGCAGATGTATTGTAATACAGCAGATTGAAGATGCTTAGTTGGGACATCTCTCTATTCCTTAGATAGTGCACTACTTTAAAACAGAGTCCTGGTCAAAGGTAGTGCACTACAGAATGAAGGGAATAGTGTGCCATTTGAGACAAAAACACACACACACACACACACACACACATACACACACACACACGCACGGACACAGAGTCTCACCTCATAAAGTCACTGTAAACCATTATAAAACTGTCCATAGATTCGGTTCATAACCTCTCTATGGAAATTAATCCTGTGTCAAGTAGCACTGCCTTTGTCATTGGCTTGTAACATGTTACCCTCCCTTGTTGCTTTCTGTGCCACATATTTATGTTACAACAGTGCTATTCTTATCCTGACTGAGCGTAGTGGAATTATGATGCCAGTGCTGGCAGACGTGAAATAAATAGCTGAGGGGTCGAAGATTCACAGTGGATGATGTAAGTATTTTTATATCCGTTTTTCTTTTCTCCATCTGGCATCCGATATCTGATTGGTCACCCAGCTGAGTGTATCTGTTGTCACAATGAGACTCTGAGCCAATCGCGGTGTGGTTTGAGTGGAGTCCTCTTATCTCAATTGTTGATATCTTGGAGGTCATACACTAACTATAATGACTGCAGTTTGCCCGATACAGAACCTATTCTATTTCATAGCTAGTGCACTAGTGTTGACCAGACTCTGTTCAAAAGTAGTGCACTATATAGGGAATATGGTGTCATTTCGGAGACTTCCGCTGTGATTACTTCAGATCAATGAAACTACCAATTTAAACAAAAATACTCTTCTCCTTACAAGGAGAGGAACCTGCAGGGCTAAGGACTCAGTTTACATTTTACAAATGAAAGAGGAGTGGCTTTATTCCTGCACAGAACAATGTAATACCAGGCAAACATTGCTTGGGGGTGTTTGGAGTTGAAGGGAGTCTTCAGCTACTGCTTGACTGCCAACTGCCACTCCCTTGTTTGCTTCCATGTGTTATGGTCTGTGTCTCAAATGGCACCCTACTATATTCCCTACATTGATGCCATAGGGCTCTGGTAAGAAAAAGTAGTGCACTGTGTAGGGACTAGGGTACTGTTTGGGATGCAACCAAACACCATAAAGAGTCCATTTAGTTTAGAATAAGAGCATTTTTACCTCATTCTATGATCAGCAAGCAGAGTCTGACTTACTTAGGTGAGCTAATGATTGACTCGGAGCTGGCACTACCTGGAGACGACGGTCCCCTTCACTGACGGCCGACTGCATCACACATACAGAGATAAAGAGGGAGGGAGGGAGGGAGGGAGGGAGGGAGGGAGGGAGGGAGGGACAAAGAGAGACGGGGGCAGAGAGAGAGAGAGAGAGAGAGAAAGAGAGAGAGAGAGACAAAGAGAGACGGGGGGCAGAGAAAGAGAGAGAGAGAGAGAGAGAGAGAGAGAGAGAGAGAGAGAGAGAGAGAGAGAGAGAGAGAGAGAGAGAAAGAGAGAGAGAGAGATGAATGATGCTAAGGGTGTGACATACAGTGCCTTGCGAAAGTATTCGGCCCCCTTGAACTTTGGGACCTTTTGCCACATTTCAGGCTTCAAACATAAAGATATAAAACTGTATTTTTTTGTGAAGAATCAACAACAAGTGGGACACAATCATGAAGTGGAACGACATTTATTGGATATTTAAAACTTTTTTAACAAATCAAAAACTGAAAAATTGGGCGTGCAAAATTATTCAGCCCCTTTACTTTCAGTGCAGCAAACTCTCTCCAGAAGTTCAGTGAGGATCTCTGAATGATCCAATGTTGACCTAAATGACTAATGATGATAAATACAATCCACCTGTGTGTAATCAAGTCTCCGTATAAATGCACCTGCACTGTGATAGTCTCAGAGGTCCGTTAAAAGCGCAGAGAGCATCATGAAGAACAAGGAACACACCAGGCAGGTCCGAGATACTGTTGTGAAGAAGTTTAAAGCCGGATTTGGATACAAAAACATTTCCCAAGCTTTAAACATCCCAAGGAGCACTGTGCAAGCGATAATATTGAAATGGAAGGAGTATCAGACCACTGCAAATCTACCAAGACCTGGCCGTCCCTCTAAACTTTCAGCTCATACAAGGAGAAGACTGATCAGAGATGCAGCCAAGAGGCCCATTATCACTCTGGATGAACTGCAGAGATCTACAGCTGAGGTGGGAGACTCTGTCCATAGGACAACAATCAGTCGTATATTGCACAAATCTGGCCTTTATGGAAGAGTGGCAAGAAGAAAGCCATTTCTTAAAGATATCCATAAAAAGTGTTGTTTAAAGTTTGCCACAAGCCACCTGGGAGACACACCAAACATGTGGAAGAAGGTGCTCTGGTCAGATGAAACCAAAATTGAACTTTTTGGCAACAATGCAAAATGTTATGTTTGGCGTAAAAGCAACACAGCTCATCACCCAGAACATACCATCCCCACTGTCAAACATGGTGGTGGCAGCATCATGGTTTGGGCCTGCTTTTCTTCAGCAGGGACAGGGAAGATGGTTAAAATTGATGGGAAGATGGACGGAGCCAAATACAGGACCATTCTGGAAGAAAACCTGATGGAGTCTGCAAAAGACCTGAGACTGGGACGGAGATTTGTCTTCCAATAAGACAATGATCCAAAACATAAAGCAAAATCTACAATGGAATGGTTAAAAAATAAACATTTCCAGGTGTTAGAATGGCCAAGTCAAAGTCCAGACCTGAATCCAATCGAGAATCTGTGGAAATAACTGAAAACTGCTGTTCACAAATGCTCTCCATCCAACCTCACTGAGCTCGAGCTGTTTTGCAAGGAGGAATGGGAAAAAATGTCAGTCTCTCGATGTGCAAAACTGATAGAGACATACCCCAAGCGACTTACAGCTGTAATCGCAGCAAAAGGTGGCGCTACAAAGTATTAACTTAAGGGGCTGAATAATTTTGCACGTCCATTTTTTCAGTTTTTGATTTGTAAAAAAAGTTTGAAATATCCAATAAATGTCGTTCCACTTCATGATTGTGTCCCACTTGTTGTTGATTCTTCACAAAAAAATACAGTTTTATATCTTTATGTTTGAAGCCTGAAATGTGGCAAAAGGTCGCAAAGTTCAAGGGGGCCGAATACTTTCGCAAGGCACTGTATATGGTAAAGCCACTGTAAAATGTGCAACAGGTATAGATATTACCTCAATAGACAGTGTATTGCTGATCTCAATGTAACCCTGTCTTCCTCCCTATCTGTTGCCATATAAAATAGTCATAGAACTATAGTGTCACTCTGCATGTTGCCCGGGCTACTGCTGGTCGCTCTGAATTCTAATCACTCTCCCTCTGTAGTTTGTCCCAGTAACTTTCCACCAGACGGGGTAAGTCCTTTGGCCATGTTCTCACACAGTGAGACAGAAGCCCTGGCTGGATAAACTATAAGCCTGTTAAAGGTTTGCATGCAAAGCTAATAAACAAGCAATAACATAGAAATATCAACAGGTCACACATAGCTGAACAAAGACCATCTCAATGCATCAATACACTAGAGGTGATGTGGTGCCATTCCTTTAAAGGTGCGTTTGGTCGAGTGTGACAACTCTTGGAAGACTGTCAACGTTGTATCATCACATGTATGTTTTAAACTTTAGCAGCCTTTTAAGTCCCTGTTAGATAGCTGTGTGAGGGTCACTATGAAAATACACAGCCTCCACTTCTGCATTCCTCCTCTCCACCACTCCTCCTCTTCACCACTCCTCCTCTCCTCCTTTGTTCCTCCTCTCCACCACTCCTCCTCTTCTCCTTCGTTCCTCCTCTCCACCACTCCTCCTCTCCTCCTCTCCACCACTCCTCCTCCTCTCCTCCTCTCCTCCTCTCCACCACTCCTCCTCTTCTCATTCATTCCTCCTCTCCACCACTCCTCCTCTTCTCCTCCTCTCCTCCTCTCCTCCTCTCCACCACTCCTCCTCTTCTCCTTCGTTCCTCCTCTCCACCACTCCTCCTCTCCGCCTCCTCTCCTCCTCTCCACCACTCCTCCTCTTCTCCTCCTCTCCTCCTCTCCACCACTCCTCCTCTTCTCCTTCGTTCCTCCTCTCCACCACTCCTCCTCTTCTCCTTTGTTCCTCCTCTCCACCACTCCTCCTCTTCTCCCCCTCTCCTCCTCTCCACCACTCCTCCTCCTCTCCTCCTCTCCTCCTCCCACCACTCCTCCTCTTCTCCTTCGTTCCTCCTCTCCACCACTCCTCCTCTTCTCCTTTGTTCCTCCTCTCCACCACTCCTCCTCTTCTCCTTCGTTCCCCCTCTCCTCCTCTCCACCACTCCTCCTCTTCTCCTTGGTTCCTCCTCTCCACCACTCCTCCTCTTCTCCTTCATTCCTCCTCTCCACCACTCCTCCTCTTCTCCTTGGTTCCTCCTCTCCACCACTCCTCCTCTTCTCCTTCGTTCCTCCTCTCCACCACTCCTCCTCTCCGCCTCCTCTCCTCCTCTCCACCACTCCTCCTCTTCTCCTCCTCTCCTCCTCTCCACCACTCCTCCTCTTCTCCTTTGTTCCTCCTCTCCACCACTCCTCCTCTTCTCCTTCGTTCCTCCTCTCCACCACTCCTCCTCTCCCCTCCTCTCCTCCTCTCCACCACTCCTCCTCCTCTCCTCCTCTCCTCCTCTCCACCACTCCTCCTCTTCTCCTTCGTTCCTCCTCTCCACCACTCCTCCTCTCCTCCTCTCCACCACTCCTCCTCCTCTCCTCCTCTCCTCCTCTCCACCACTCCTCCTCTTCTCATTCATTCCTCCTCTCCACCACTCCTCCTCTTCTCCTTCATTCCCCATCTCCTCCTCTCCACCACTCCTCCTCTTCTCCTTCGTTCCTCCTCTCCACCACTCCTCCTCCTCTCCTCCTCTTCTCCTCTCCACCACTCCTCCTCTTCTCCTTGGTTCCTCCTCTCCACCACTCCTCCTCTCCTCCTCTCCTCCTCTCCACCACTCCTCCTCTTCTCCTTCGTTCCTCCTCTCCACCACTCCTCCTCTTCTCCTTTGTTCCTCCTCTCCACCACTCCTCCTCTTCTCCCCCTCTCCTCCTCTCCACCACTCCTCCTCCTCTCCTCCTCCCACCACTCCTCCTCTTCTCCTTCGTTCCTCCTCTCCACCACTCCTCCTCTTCTCCTTTGTTCCTCCTCTCCACCACTCCTCCTCTTCTCCTTCGTTCCCCCTCTCCTCCTCTCCACCACTCCTCCTCTTCTCCTTGGTTCCTCCTCTCCACCACTCCTCCTCCTCTCCTCCTCTTCTCCTCTCCACCACTCCTCCTCTTCTCCTTGGTTCCTCCTCTCCACCACTCCTCCTCTTCTCCTTCATTCCTCCTCTCCACCACTCCTCCTCTTCTCCTTCGTTCCTCCTCTCCACCACTCCTCCTCTCCTCCTCTCCACCACTCCTCCTCTTCTCCTTCGTTCCTCCTCTCCACCACTCCTCCTCTCCTCCTCTCCACCACTCCTCCTCTTGTCCTTCATTCCTCCTCTCCACCACTCCTCCTCTCCTCCTCTCCTCCTCTCCACCACTCCTCCTCTTCTCCTTCGTTCCTCCTCTCCACCACTCCTCCTCACCTCCTCTCCACCACTCCTCCTCTTCTCCTTCGTTCCCCCTCTCCACCACTCCTCCTCTTCTCCTCTCCTCCTCTCCACCACTCCTCCTCTCCTCCTCTCCACCACTCCTCCTCTTCTCCTTTGTTCCTCCTCTCCACCACTCCTCCTCTTCTCCTTCGTTGCTCCTCTCCACCACTCCTCCTCTCCTTCTCTCCTCCTCTCCACCACTCCTCCTCTTCTCCTTCGTTCCTCCTCTCCACCACTCCTCCTCTTCTCCTTCATTCCTCCTCTCCACCACTCCTCCGCTTCTCCTCCTCTCCTCCTCTCCACCACTCCTCCTCTTCTCCTTCGTTCCTCCTCTCCACCACTCCTCCTCTCCGCCTCCTCTCCTCCTCTCCACCACTCCTCCTCTTCTCCTCCTCTCCTCCTCTCCACCACTCCTCCTCGTCTCCTTCGTTCCTCCTCTCCACCACTCCTCCTCTTCTCCTTCGTTCCTCCTCTCCACCACTCCTCCTCTCCCCTCCTCTCCTCCTCTCCACCACTCCTCCTCCTCTCCTCCTCTCCTCCTCTCCACCACTCCTCCTCTTCTCCTTCGTTCCCCCTCTCCTCCTCTCCACCACTCCTCCTCTTCTCCTTCGTTCCTCCTCTCCCTCTCCTCCTCTTCTCCTCTCCACCACTCCTCCTCTCCTCCTTGGTTCCTCCTCTCCACCACTCCACCACTCCTCCTCTCCTCCTCTCCTCCTCTCCACCACTCCTCCTCTTCTCCTTCGTTCCTCCTCTCCACCACTCCTCCTCTTCTCCTTCGTTCCTCCTCTCCACCACTCCTCCTCTTCTCCCCCTCTCCTCCTCTCCACCACTCCTCCTCTTCTCCTTGGTTCCCCCTCTCCTCCTCTCCACCACTCCTCCTCTTCTCCTTGGTTCCTCCTCTCCACCACTCCTCCTCCTCTCCTCCTCTTCTCCTCTCCACCACTCCTCCTCTTCTCCTTGGTTCCTCCTCTCCACCACTCCTCCTCTCCTCCTCTCCTCCTCTCCACCACTCCTCCTCTTCTCCTTCGTTCCTCCTCTCCACCACTCCTCCTCTTCTCCCCCTCTCCTCCTCTCCACCACTCCTCCTCTTCTCCTTGGTTCCCCCTCTCCTCCTCTCCACCACTCCTCCTCTTCTCCTTGGTTCCTCCTCTCCACCACTCCTCCTCCTCTCCTCCTCTTCTCCTCTCCACCACTCCTCCTCTTCTCCTTGGTTCCTCCTCTCCACCACTCCTCCTCTCCTCCTCTCCTCCTCTCCACCACTCCTCCTCTTCTCCTTCGTTCCTCCTCTCCACCACTCCTCCTCCTCTCCTCCTCTCCTCCTCTCCTCCTCTCCACCACTCCTCCTCTTCTCCTTGGTTCCTCCTCTCCACCACTCCTCCTCTTCTCCTTGGTTCCTCCTCTCCACCACTCCTCTTCTTCTCCTTCATTCCTCCTCTCCACCACTCCTCCTCTTCTCCTTCGTTCCTCCTCTCCACCACTCCTCCTCTCCTCCTCTCCACCACTCCTCCTCTACTCCTTCATTCCTCCTCTCCACCACTCCTCCTCTCCTCCTCTCCTCCTCTCCACCACTCCTCCTCTTCTCCTTCGTTCCTCCTCTCCACCACTCCTCCTCACCTCCTCTCCACCACTCCTCCTCTTCTCCTTCGTTCCCCCTCTCCACCACTCCTCCTCTTCTCCTTCGTGCCCCCTCTCCTCCTCTCCACCACTCCTCCTCTTCTCCTTCGTTCCCCCTCTCCTCCACTCACTCATGCGTTCCAGAAAATTCGTTCAGTTAGGCTTTGTTTTGACTTGATGTCCAAGTTTGTTTCCAAATAAACACTGTCACGTCACGACAGGACGCCGCGGATCCAAAGTTACCGACCTGGCTGAGAGAGAAGGAGATAGAGAGAGGGGGGGGGGACTTGGAGTTGGTTATCTCTCTTTTTCTCCCTCATTCCACTCTTCTCTTTCATTCCCACTTTAGTTAACGTATCTCCCCAGTCAATCATTCACATGCAGATCACCAATTCACTCAATGGACTCATTATCTTCTCATCCTTATTTGTGAATTGCTTCAAATATATATATATATATATATATATATATATATATATATATATATATATATATAACTAGGCAAGTGAGTTAAGAACAAATTCTTATTTTCAATGACGGCCTAGGAACAGTGGGTTAACTGCCTTGTTCAGAGGCAGAATAACAGATATCCACTTTGTAATCCCCAATTATCCCCTACCCCCCTACCACTGCTCTGATTAGTCTATGTGAGTGGGACTTCATAAGTGCCATTTGAAAACCACCAATCATTTTTTTGTTTCACTACATCAAATTTCATGGTCATACTCCATACCATGTCAATATATAGGCAGGCCTTATCAAAGACCTATGCAAGGAGAGGTGTGAAAGGAGAGATGGGTTTGTTTACCTTCTGGGCTCTCTATAGGCTGTGGAAGACAGAGGAACGGAGGGAGAAGGAGGGAGAGGGAGATTGGGGAGCAAGGGAGTGAGGGAGGCGTGTCTCGTGGACGTGCTCCAGGGATTATCTATTTAAAGTTCAGGCGCTCCATGCGCTCCACAAACCTTTCCATGTTGCCATCCAGTGCACGGACCAACCGCGCATTTGGGACAGAACGCTCGCTCCGCACAGAGTCTTGTGCAGTTCGCGACAGCTGGCCTTTGAACTGACATCAGATAGTCCACCAATCAAAGTTGCAAATGGTGAATTCACCATTGAATTGGAACCAGTAGTCCGATACGATTGTACAGGTAGCCTACTTGAAAATTGCGCATTGTTCTTCAAGATCTGCAAAGTTGCAGCTACATCAGGTAAGTTATTGTGCTTCTCTTTACGTTAAAAAGTGCATTTTCCCAGACGTTCCTACTTTTATCATAAGCAACAATGTAAATCAACAAGAACAGTGTTATTACATTGTTATTTATTTCACTTTAGTGCACTGTTGAGGAGACATTCAATGAATTTACAGCAGAATATACAACGCATAGTTAAAGACCAAAAACCAAATGTTGTTGAAAACGAATTTGCATCTGAGAGAGAGGTAGCTGAGCTGCGGGCTGTGGGGCTGTAGTCGGTGTGTCTGGGTGGAAGCGTCCCATGAGAGCCGCAATAACAAGTCTGTGCGTTTGTCTGTATATAGCCTGTCTCTAATTGCGGCAAGCATAAACCTTACCCAAGCTTCGGCATAGACTTACCAGTGCACATAGTTGTTCAGTGTTTTTGTTGACTTGAATATTTGTCTGCATCATTTGGCATTTAGACCCGGGCCCGTATTCATACAGCTCTCAGAGGAGGATGATCTAAAAATACTGACCGAAGATAAGAACTCCTTCTCTGAGATGATTCATGAATACATGGAGTCTGCATGGATATCAGAAAATGCAACCTTAGTTCAAACGGACCCTTTCTACTTAACTCCCCAGATGACTCTGAACAATGTATTTTATGTGCGACACGTTATTGAGATAGAGAATGATTTATGAATGAATAGACTTCCTGTCAGTAGTCTACTGTCAGCACTGCTTCTTCCACGGTGAAGTAAACACACATACGTTCATTATTTACATCCACACGCTCTCCTCTAGGCTTTCAGACAAACACATTCTGGTACTGCCAGACCTGGGGTTCAAATCATGTTTGAAGTATCTCAATCAACCAATCAAATGTATTTATAAAGCCCTTCTTACATCAGCTGATGTCACAAAGTGCTGTACGGAAACCCAGCCTAAAACCCCAAACAGGAAGCATCTCATTAATTTCACATACATTTTGAATGAACTATTCAGATATGTTTTATTTAAAAAGACAAGAGGTTAAATATTGGAATGTATTTAGAAATACAATTGGAAAGTATTGGCATGTATTTGAAAATACTCAAATACACAGATTAAAATACACTCCCATGCATTTAACCCAGGTATTTGAAAATAGCATTTGAAATAATTATTTGAAAATACTTTCAAATAGGCTATTTATAGGAAATAATTTGAAAATACTTTCAAATACTTCCAACTGAAGCAGCTGACTGAAAATAAGTATTTAAATAACACATAATCACATGCACATGGTTACTGCTCAGTGCTCAGCAATCCAGTTGGGCATCTCGTTTTCCATCATGAGAGAGCGAGGTGGGGGGAGAGAGAGTGGTGGGGGGAGGGAGAGAAGTGGGGGGAGGGGGGGAGAGAGGTGGGGAGAGAGAGAGGTGGGGGAGAGAGAGTGGTGGGGAGGGAGAGATGTGGGGGGAGAGAGAGAGATGGGGGGGTAATTGGTGGGGAGAGAGAGGTGGTGGGGAGAGAGAGAGGATGCACTGTTTAATTGAAAGCTTGGATTAGCCCGTCTGGTTCTGTTGTTCTGTCACTTCATTCAACCCTGTCACATGCACGCGCACGGAGGCCCCCTCTCTATGGCATGCAAATAACGGGGCCCCTCTTCAAGGGTAAATTGCCATTGGCCTCCTGTTATTCAACATTGTGAAATGGCCAGATGGACATTTTATTAAAAAAAAAGATCTGATACAACTACAAGACGAGTTGTATTTTGAGTGAGATTGAGAAATGTAATTAGATTTGAAGAGTTGTTATCAATTCTTTCTAATTTCCATTGCTGTTTTGGAGATGGACAAGGGTTCTAATGTGAGTGGACAGACTGGGCAACAATAGGCCTATATGTGCGTCATAGTCCATGGCAGGAAGGGACTATACTTGGGCTGGGGCCTGCTTCTTTCAGGGGCATTACAGACCCAGGCTCACTGCCACACATTCTAAGAATACGTCCCAAATAGCACCCTCTTCCCTACGTAGTGCCCTACTTTTGACCAGAGCCACATGGGCCCTGGTCAAAAGTAGTGCACTGCGTAGGGAATATGGTGCCATTTTGGATGGGCCTTAGGCTCCCATGGGCCTGAATACTTGGAATGGAGGTAGGAAAGGTTGGAAAACAGATAATCAGATTTCTGTAGAGTTTGCTCACATACTCCTGGACTTTCCTGGTTCTGTTGCATGCTGCTAACCATCAAACAAAACATTCCAGGCAGGAACACACATGAATAACCTGTTTTAAAAATGGTTTTGTTGTATTCAGTTCAGTTGTATGTAATCTGTCATATGTACAATATACATATGTAACGGTGGATGTGTTGAGAGTAAACTGTGGATAATCACATTGAACACACACACACACACACACACACACACACACACACACACA